>NC_045165.1:27317810-27353048 GCF_900700415.2 Clupea harengus
TTTGTCATTTGAAATGGTCATAGGTTGAACTGTGTCCCCAACATGTCCTCATCCATGTCAGTCCTCGCCTGTCGAACCATTTTTATTTGTATCTAACTAAGGCTCTCTCTCCCTGCGATGGCTAAAAGAATGAATCATCCTATTCCGTTTCCTTTTCATGTCAGATTGCATGGGCACTGAATAAGGGTGTGAAGCAGGAGTACAAACAGTTCTGGGATGTGGACCTTGGTGTTACCTATATCCCTTGGGAGAAAGTCAAGCTTGATGACCTGGAAGACTTTGCCGAGGGAGGAATGATTGATCAGGAGACGATTAACAGTGGTAAGGCAAATGCATACTTCTGCATGTTTTTGTTATTATTGCGTTTTGAAAACATGGACTTAAAGTGAGCTTTTAACACTGATGCATGCAATTACGCCCGGCACGTTTCATATTGTGTGGCCGTTAGCTCTGGCGAGCACCATGAGAAGGTACTGACTAAGCTGTTCTAACTGCAGACTGGGAGGCTCAGAAGCTGAACGCAGAAGCCGCCAAGGAGACGCAAAGCCTGGCTGCTGCTGCTGCCGCCGAGGCCAACGCCAACGCCGTCAGTAACGCCCAGAGCGAGGCTTACGCCCAGAGCGAGGCCTACGCCCAGAACGAGGCCTACACCCAGAGCGAGGCCTATACCCAGCCTGTCACTATGATGCCTGTTCAGGTTTGTGTGTGTGTGTGTGTGTGTGTTTGTGTGCATGAACTCGTGTGCAATTGTGTGAGATTATGAGGAAGTCAAGGCAGCTCAGTGCCCTTCTTCCTCACCTCCAAACATGGTATCGCGTTTTGGTCCTGTGCGTCAGAGCAGATACAGAACCTGTTGTGGTCATGTTTTTTTTTTTTAAGCCCTCCTTCTCTGTCAGTGATGTGAAACCAAACACCACAGCATGCACTTCCTGCCGCAAACGTGCCCCACTCCAATCCTAATGGCCCCCGGTCTCCAAACACCCACATACGCAATCATCACATCGGGGTGTTTTGGCGCAAAAACCAGGAAGTGTCCCCACTGTGTTTGTTTGCTAGCAGCAGGAGACGTATAAGCAGTTCTCTGCATGTGTGTTTTGAGTGTTTAGACGGCTGCTGAAGCTCTTGGGCCTCTCCAGGTCCCCCCCCCCCCCTCCCCGCTGCTCAGCCATCAGAGCTCATTATCCCCTCCGTCTCAGACTGCTCTGTTTGTTTGCCTCCCCAACTCTGATTATCCACAGTAGATTATCTAGCCACCTTGGTCTGTTTACTCGTGTCCTACTTGGCGTTTGGTAAAATGTACATAAAGAAACATAATCCCTGCTGGGTAGTCAGAGGTCACACTGTTGATTACAGGCAAGACAAACCCTTGAGAATGAGGGGTTTCAGCAGCATAAATAAACCGGAGGATGAAGAAATAGGACTCTCTCGTGTTTCTGTTCCAGATCCCTGTGGCTCAGTCTGCTGTCCCCGCGGTAGGCCTGGTACCACCTTCGTTTCCGGTTACCATGGCGATGCCCCCTCCTGGCTTCGGCCCCCCTCCTCCTTTCCTGAGGGCAAGCTTCAACGCCTCTCAGCCTCCACCAGGTGGGCATCAGGAGCAGAAGGAAGATCGGTTTCTGTTTCCGCTGTTGTGTTGTTTCCCGCTGTGCTGGACGTCGGGTCCTTAATTCTGATTTGTGCTGTCTTCACAGGATTCATGCCTCCAGGAGTGGCTCAGACCACTGTGGGGACTGGTCACCCATCCCCGGCATGTATGTCTGCCTTATCAAAATGTCTTGGTACTCATGAAAGACTTGTTCTTTTGATCTGACATTGAGTAGTCACAATCAAAAACTGCCGTAGTGCATCCTCACAGTCACAGAAATGCATCCTCACAGTCACAGTAGTGCATCCTCACAGTCACAGTAGTGCATCCTCACAGTCACAGAAATGCATCCTCACAGTCACAGAAATGCATCCTCACAGTCACAGAAATGCATCCTCACAGTCACAGAAATGCATCCTCACAATCACAGAAATGAATCTTCACAGTCACAGAGTTTCACTGAGTTAGAAGCAAAGATGCACAGGGATGTTCCTCTGTTGCCTGGCCTCACATATCCAATGGACATCTCTTGAATACTTGAATTCTCTCTCTTTCAGCGCTAGTGCAGCCCTGGGAGAGTGCTAAGGACCAGGAGAGCAGTCAGGACTCTCCGTACGGAGCGATGCTCCCCCAGGCTGCCTTCATGCCTCAGGCTATGCCTGGAGCCTACAACCCTGTGGGAGTCCAGCATCAGCAGCAGCAGCAGCAGCAGCAACAGCAGCGCCATCAGCAGCAGCAGCAGCATCATCAGCAGGGAGGCATGGAGAAAGTGCAGCAGCCTGCAGATGGCATGGACCTCTCAAATGCAGAGATCACACTGCAAGGTCAGAGAGAACCCATGCTGTGGCTCATGACGCAGTTCAGATGGAGCTTTTACAGGAGCAAACATGTAGGATGCTCCTGGCCGATGTAGAGAATAGAAGTACATAGACATTAATATGTTTATTTTATTGAATGGAGATGTCAGAATCAAATCTGCAGATAGGACCTAAATAAAGCTGCAGTACACCTTGTGGATATGAGGGCTCTGTAGGAATCATCATGAGTTTGGAGTTTCTGTAACACTTGTCTGTCTGTCTGTCTTTTGCAGGTATGCAGAACGCTGTGCGCAGTGGCATGGGTTTGCTGGGCATGCACCCGTCTGCTCCTCTTGGCCACCAGCTGTCAGCCCAGAGAATGCCTGGCCTGATGCCCTTGGAGCTGCGGCCCAATCTCCTACAGGGTGCCAATGCCCGCTTCCCCCTGCTCATGCAACAAGGCCTTTCCCACCAAGCCAGCCTGCTGGATGCCTCCCTCCAGGCACAGGCCCAGGCCCAAGCCCAAGCCCGCCTTCGAGGCCCCTTCCAGCAGATGGAGGCCTTCAACAGGGCATCCAACCCCCCAGCTGCTGGTCCAGACAAGCATGAGGAGGAGCCCCCGAGCAGAGTAGAGGGCAGTGCGCAGCAGGATGGAGACCAGGACTACCGTTTCCCCCCGCCAGAGAAGAAACAGAGCACCGGCCTGCTGAGGACCCCTCCACCCGAGATGAGGGAGTCCTCCAACAGACCCGCACTCTTGGAGAGACCCCCCCGACCCTCGCTGCTAGGGGACGGTCGCAAGGACCCCCTCCCCGGAGGCTTTCGAGGTGAGAGCCGATGGGGGCCGCCCAGAGGAGACGTGCCCAGAGGAGACTTTGATGAGCGGGACATGCGGGGGGTTACGACGGGGGCCCCCAAGGGTTTCCAGGAGGAGCGGCCAATGGCCAACTTTCCCAACCGCTTTGAGATGCGCAGTGGAGGAGCAACAGGTGTCTCACCAGCTGCAGCAGGGGGTGATAGTGGGGCAGGAGCTGCAGCAGGAGGTCCAGCCTGGAATAGAGGAGGTGGAGGAGGTGGAGGAGGAGGAGGAGGAGGAGGAGGAGGAGGAGGAGGAGGAGGAGGTGGTGGTGGTGGAGGAGGAGGAGGAGGAGGAGGAGGAGGAGGAGGAGGAGGCGGCGCTGCAGACATCCACCAAGACTTTGATGACAGGCGGCGACCGTGGGAGAGGCAGAGGGACCGTGACGAGCGAGACTTTGATTTCCGAAGGGAGTTGAATGGCAACCGGCCCAACAGAGAGCGGGAACGGGACAGGGACCGGGAGAGAGACGGGCCGAGAGACGGGCCCAGAGACGGGCCCAGAGACGGGCCGAGAGACGGGCCCAGAGACGGGCCGAGAGACGGGCCGAGAGACGGGCCGAGAGACGGGCCCAGAGACGGGCCCAGAGACGGGCCCAGAGACGGGCCCAGAGACGGGCCCAGAGACCGAGACAGGGAGCGTGGCCGAGATCGCAATCGTGAGCGAGACCGAGACAGAGAGTGGGATCGTGACCGGGACAGGGACCGTGAGCGCGAGGCTGAGCGAGAGAAGAGGGAGGAGGAGAGGAAGCGAGAGCGTGGTGGTGGTGGCGGCGGCACGTGGACCCCTCTTACTCCTCTGCCCCAACCACAAGCCCCAAACCAGCCTCTCTTACCCCTCCCACAGCCCAAGCTTGCGTCTGCACCTCGCCCTCTTCTCCCTGACCCCAGGCCTCCTCTTCTCCCTGTTCCTCGTCCCCCCATTCTACCTGAACCTCGTCCCCCCATTCTACCTGAACCTCGTCCCCCCATTCTACCTGAACCTCGTCCTCCCATTCTACCTGAACCTCGGCTGCCTCTGCTGCCTGATCCACCAGCTCAAATGCAGCCAGATCACAAACCAGACCACAAACTAGAGCCCCAACCAGAGCCCCAACCAGACCTCAAACCAGAGCCCCAACCAGAGCTCAAACCAGAGCCCCAACCAGAGCTCAAACCAGAGCCCCAACCAGAGCTCAAACCAGAGCCCCAACCAGATCTTCAAGTGGAGCCCCAACCAGATCCTAAACTGGAGCCCGTACTGGAGCCCGAGTTGGAGCCCAAAGCCGAGCTCAAAGAAGAGGTCCACCCAGAGCCCACACCGGAGCCCAGCCCAGAGCCCTTCCCTGAGTCGTCACCAGTCACCAGCAGCGCTGGGGAGACCGCAGAGCCCCAGACCCCAGAGTCTCTACCATGCGTGAATGGTGACGAGACAGACACAGGGCCTGCTGAAGACCCCGCCCCAGAGCCTGTAAGCCCACCAGTTTGCAGCTCTACGCCCTCCCCTACCCAGTCCCCATCTCTCTCCCCAGTCCCGGACGAGCCCCCTGAACAAGGGAGCGTCCAGGCCAAGCTCAGCCCCCCTGTGGTGGACATAGACACTGAACAGAGTGGGCCGAAGGAGGACGCTGAGACAGAGCCAGTGAAAACCCTAGAGAAAACAGACACTGAGGGGACATAATCATCACTCAGTAGGTAAAGATCATTTTGTAAAGTTGTCATCTCTGTACTCGTTTAAGTGGTCCATGCAGGATCGCCACAAGTTAACTCACGCTGTCTTTGACACCCTAACAAATGGTTTTATTCACAATGATGGCCAACATCCTAGATGGCTCACGATAGAGGATTCAATGGTAGGTAATGTTTTTATTGTTTTGTTCTGTTTTCTATTTTCTATTTTCTTTGGTTTCAAATGCAATCCCACTACTTTTAAGCTAGGTTACTTTTATTGAAAATTGCTTGCCAAAATGTTTTAGCATAATTGTAAATTGGGTGGGGCGAGAGCTTTGACCTTCCTATGGAAGAGAGTACGAATCCTGGCTGTTCCCAATTGATGGCTGAATACTTGAAAACAGTGGTTGCTGGCCTGGTCGTCTCCTCTGTTTAAAAAAGAAGAAACATACTGCTGCAAAGTTTGATGAATGCCTTTGTGCTGTCCTTGCTTCTTGTCTCTTAAGCAGAATATATATATAAATATATATCTACACACACACACACACTCACTCACATACACACACACACACACACACCCACAGCAAATCAGTGAGAACAGTACAAAGTTTTAGTTGCTTTGAAGAGGAACCTTAAAAGAAAAAAATGAAATATGATGTTACCCCATGTTTAATGTCTGTGATTTTATCATATTGCAGTGATTTCAATAATTAAGTCTCAAAAAAAGTCGTCTAAAGGACAAATGGATGTTGGGTACATTTTGTTTTTAGTTGAAAATAAACATGCTCTGTTTGTTAAAAAAAAATGCTTTAGGACTGTATTTTCTCTGGAGGAATGCTTCTTTTGCACACAGATCATGAGACGATCTCACAAAGTGATTGTCGGGGGGGTCGACGGGGTGAGAAAACGGAGTTGGGCCGCTTTTAGATTGTGTTTGTCTCGTGTCTTACATTTTCTCAGCCTTCCTCAGTCTGAAAGATGTTTGCTCAGGCTTGTGTTTTTGAAACCTACAGGCCAAGTTTGCTTTTGCTGATAGAGGTTATGTGACTGAATTCTTTTTATGGCAACTACTTCAACTGCTGTGGAATAGATGTTACACGCTTTAAAAATAGTTTTCTACGTGGTCTGATCATAACCTTTCTTCTGAATATGTCCAAGTTTCCCAAATTCCCATTACTATTTAGATACTGTAGGTATGCTATAGTTCAAGGCAGGAAGACAGATCTGGCAAATTAGATCCAACCAACTTGTATTCATGAAACTTTCAATAAGGTCATATTTTCTGGCCTGTTTGTTT
This sequence comes from Clupea harengus, assembly GCF_900700415.2. NCBI lineage: Eukaryota > Metazoa > Chordata > Actinopteri > Clupeiformes > Clupeidae > Clupea > Clupea harengus. Next base: position 27,323,995 of record NC_045165.1, read on the forward strand.
TTGGCACTTTCAACCAGATGTTTCATATTTAATGTGATTTAATTTGAATGTGTTAACTTTAATCTCTTGTCCAGCCGTGCTTCTTATGCAAAGGCTTCTGCTTTGCTCGTTTTACCCTTGGGATCATTCTTACACCGGCTCCAAGACAAATGTCATATCACAGCCTCAGTATGCAAAAACCTTACCACATGACCAGTAGTTTTTACCCAGGCAATGAGGATGAAGGTTGAAATTTGCAAGTGAAAGATCTCTTTTGTTTTGCAAATTCTTATCACAACCCTGTAAAAGAGCAGAATGGCAAATACTTAGTATACCAAGTTCCATTTCACCCAATTAATGTTGCATGTATTAACAGGATAATATGAACATTCAAAGTTTGTCTAGTAATGCCACCAGGTATACCAACAACACTTGATATATGGCCTACATTTTAACACACAAGTCCATCACCAATGCCAGTATCACCAGTATGAAAATAGCCAATTAACAAACTCAAAAAAACGACACTAACCCTAGTACTTTACTTCTACTCTGCGCACCAAGTGACATGATCTCTATCAAACACCACATACGTATCACATTTTATATACAAAACAAACCAAAAATAAATGTTCACATACAAAATAAAAAAGCACAAATAATATTCACTAAAATAACTCCGTTCCATCACAACTAAAATAATGTCAAGAATCTATCTGACCTGTGACCTGTAAAGACATGCCAGTGGCTCTGAAGTCGATCTGAGGAGGCTGTTCATCTGACCGTCTGGTGAGGCCTCGGCACAGAGAACAACAAAGGTGGGCTGGCAGCCAGTAGGGGTGGGGTGGGGTGGGGGAGCGTGTGGGATCCAGGGACGCCAGAGCACTGACGCTTCAGGAGTGCTGACTCCGCACCACACTGCAGTTTGGCCTGCCTAGCACCCTGGCCTTAGTCTCAACACAATGCCACCTGCCGCAGGAGACAATCTCCTCTTGTGTCTGCACTGGAAATACAATTAAAAGCAGGCTATGAGACTATTATGCCTCTCAGGTTTTATTTATATCTCAACAGTATGATCCCACAAATGTTTTAGATCACACCAAGACGAGCTGGTTGGCAGAGTCTCACTGCATAATAGACTGCGTAGTCACAGAACATTTAGAAGCAGGACTGGGAGGACATGACCCACTGATTTCTGATGCTTGCTGATTAGCCAGATTTTTGTAGCATCTGGTAGTAGTCTCCTATCTAGAAACATTCCAGAATTCAACACAGCACACCTGTAGAAACTGCCCAACAACCCCCCAACCCTCATCAAAAACACTAGCAGTCCTACCAATAGAGCAGGTCTAAAAGAACACGCAGGAGGGCAGCTGAAATATTAGCAGAGGGAAGGACTTGTGAATCCATCCCGTATCAAGTGGATGTGACCGATTGGGAAGAGCGTGGCATGTCTGGGTGTCACTAACCCACCTCATTGCCAAGTCTCTTGACAGTTTCTCCTGGAGAGTAGGAGGGCTTTTTGGATTGGCATTCCCCTTGTCCTCATACCAACCCGGGCACAGGGCTTGTGCCAGGCACTTCATACCACACACAAACATGCGCTCTTGTCAGGCCCCAAGGGGCAGTGGAGTGGAGCTGATCCTTCAGTGTGGAGGCATAAAACCCCAGAGGAATGTTCACACAGATCCGGAGTTCATTAAGGACCAGCTGTGGCCAGGTGGAGATCATTAGTCATCCAAGCAGTGTGTTTTACATTTTTAACTACACCATGCTGGCTTTAGATTGCGCTTCGCCTAATGAGCTTGTGCTTAAACTGTCATCAAATAATAGCTGAGCCGCCTGTAGATTCATCCAAACACATGTGCAACAGTGTGTACTTCAATTTGTAGTCATTTTCATTAAATTGTTACAATAATGCACAGTCTCTGAACCGTTGCAGAGAGAAAGGTCTGTCGAGTCAGACGCTACTCCTGAACGCAAGTGCTCCAAAGAGCCTGTAGAGGGCAGTGTGGCTCTGCTGCAGTGGTTGTCCAGGGTATTTGCTAAATGATGGGTGGAGGGTTATTCGGTCTCCTTTTTCTCAAGAAGCATCCATGCGCTGCAGTGCCCAAAATGAGCTTAGTTGACAGTGCCCATGCATTTAACGGAAGCTTAGACTCTAAAGCAACCTGAACACAATACTGCCTACCGTGACGCCTATCCTGCCGGTCAGGCATCCTTAGAATATGTTATTGCAGTTCTGTCACTGTCAAAGGTTTTTCCTTTCAACATGTCCCTTATACCCAATGCAGTTTAGATGCGGACTCAGAATAATATTAGAATGCACAACACTTGCTCAAGTCTAGTTTGTCTTTGATTCATAAGAGCAACTGGAAATTGTGCTGTGGAGAGAACCTATTACCTCTCCAACACTTGCTCTTTGCTCCCTCCTCTCCCTTCTATCATGGCCCAGTCACTTTCTCTGTAATTAGTCTGCGGCCAGATTCTGAAAAATCCTGCAGCATCTGGAAGAAGGCCAACCAGGGACCTCCTTTATCAGTATTAGCAGACTCCCAGGAGCTGGGGGATGCATGAGAAGTCCTGCTCCCTCCAGAGTAAGGTCTGGTCACAGCCAGTCGTAAATGGATTTCTGAGCTCCACACTGCTAGGAGATTCATAGCAGTGTCCCTTGTTGTCCCCTGCACAAAAGAGTACTTTTTCCAGCAAGAAGCGGCAAGTTGATGGCATGGATACAAATCTGTGAAATTCTTTTCCTAAACTGTCTTAAATACCGCTCCCTGATGAAGAGATGAATTGTGTCACACACGCTAAGTCAGATGCTTCAATCTATTGTCCTGATTGTGGTCCCATGACCACTTAAAACGTGGACTGTCAGTATCAGAACTTTAACGGCAGTAGGTTGTGACTGAGAGTGTGACCCCACATTAGGACACTTTCTGGCTTTAACTTTGTTGTCCCCTTAATTTGTCACATGGGTGGACACTTCAGCCTGGGTTCCTCTGAATTCTGTCTTCCACAATTAAGTCTCTGTGATGTGTGATTCAATCAGGTTGAGACCTGAGGGGGAGCAAGGCACAAGACATAAACTGGACATGAAAAGGTTTCTCCAGTTGAAGCTCTCAGGCAACTCTGCAACAGTACGCACGCTATATGATGGGGTTAAATCGAATCCATTCTCTCTCCAAAGGGCACGGAGGTTTGTAGAACATTAAGCTTCATGTGTCCATTGTCCCGACATGACCTTAGTCTGTATTAATATGAATAATGCTTCTGTAGCCTCTAACATGAGTCCTGGACATTCGCTGTTGTTCAAGAATTAACATAGTTCAAACTGTGAAAGTAAGTCATTTGTAAATTTCACAGGTGCTATATACAGAAACCAATAAAATGTCTTTCATTCATCGTAGATTCACCTATTCCAACCTTGCACAGAGAGAAAAAGGACTGATAATGTTAGCTGTAATCTTCAGTGTTAAGTATGACAGGACTCGGTAATGGGACACTGGACTGGGGGTATGGATCTCATATAAGCCGCTGCAATTCGGCTCCTGCACTTACAATCTGAATTCCACTCAGTGTACATTCATTTAAACTGTGTCCACATTGGTTTTGAAACCGCCAATGTGGTTTAGATAGCAAGCATTTGAGGAACAGGAGAAGCTTTATTGGTATGGTGTTCACACATTTGGATCAGGTCCTTAGTAGATCTCCGAGAATAATTTACAGGACAACATACATCATATACAGACACCATACCGATGCAGACGTTATTCATACAGTGCAAGAGTAAAGATAAAACTGTGGTAGTCATAGAACTCACACATCGCATAGGCATATCACACGTTAACGGATACAAAAAGCTTACATTTCTACAAGCCCATGTCCCCCTTAAAGTTCAATTGGTTCGTTAGGACCGGGCTTTCTGGGAAGATGGGCATTAGCAGCCAGACAGTGTTCGTATCAGCAGCCAGACGGAAGGCTCGGGTTGTAATTTATGAGAGAATCGCAGCAGCCAGACTACCGACTGTGTACGGCTTGGCCCCTGGGTATGCTGAAAAAAGAGCAAACGGAAGAGAACAAAAAGAGGCTTTGATTCACAGTAGTAATACTATGAAAAACAAGACCAGGGCTGTTTCAAAATTCAAACATTTTCAAGAATAAAGGTGTTTTTTTTTTTTTTTTCCCTGATTTTTGTTGCACAAGTCAGTATTTTGGGTGTGCATCATGACGAGCTTGTTTCCCAAGACTGGCTCCCATGTAGGTGGCACCCCAGCGTTCATCTTATTCCAGCACACAATGAGTAACGCAGCGCCTGAGGCCATGACACCTGGTTTAGCATCCTGATGACAAAAGTGATTTCAGTTTTTCCACTTGAGGAATGGATTCTGCCCCCGTCATGGCTGTCCTGTCTCCACTGCTTTTGTTTTAAACAGATGTACACTTCTCTCCGTTAGCCTCGAGGACTGGCTTTCTTTCCGTTTATTCTCTCCTTCTTTAAAGACATGACCTACCACACATGAACCATACACACTTTACCAACACACACACACACACATATATACACAGCTATTCAGTCTTGAGGCTTGGAAAATGCAAGTCTCCTACGCAAGGTGAATTTCAATGACCTATGCGGTTTGTTAACTCTGACAATCTCTTAAGAGAATGATGAAGTGCAGCACAGAGTGCACTGCTGCCTTTGGAGCTCTGTCTTAGAATAACAAACTCAATCAGTTGGCCGTCTCAACAGTTGCCTAAATATGTAAATGGCAGACAAACCCAGCATGTCAAAAATCTTGTTAGCTATATACATAAACTGGAAAAATCCGAAATGAACCAAATAGGGATCCACTAATCTGTCTGAGGCATACTGTAGTACAACGTTACTGAAACCTTGGCAGGTCTAGAGCTGATGAGGAGCTGTGAATGAATGCTGGAGTTGTAGACCAAATGGATGGGTGCATCTCCATCACCAGCTCCAGTCTCCTCGCCACCCCCTGCAGCTCACTCAATCTGCTCAGCGCTTCATCTATATCGCCCACTTAGTGAAATTAATTATTCATGATCATGTTTATTAATGACCGCAGGCATCTGTGTACCCCTCCACCCCCATGTCTCTCCTCCTCCTCCTCCTCCTCAGTCTTACCCATGCTGGCATGAAAGTGACGAAGCGATTGGGATGCTGGTATAACGAGGGACCTAGGTTTACAGAAGCACTCATGCATTAAATGGGAAAATGAGCCCTTTTCCGGCCTGATCCCCTCTGAGGGCCAGCACAGAGAGCCTCAAAGGGACCGAGGCATTAGCAGCCTCCCTCCCTCCCATAGCTGCAGGGACATCTGCACTGGCTCATCTGCCCCCCACAGCACACAGGCAAAGCCACAGGGGATGGGATATGACGTCCCGACGCTGAGCTGGATTTACTGGGGGTTGGGGACAAACAGTCAGCTGGTCCCTGGACATGAAAGAGCAAATTGTAAAGATGCAACAAAGAGGGACAGAGTAAGGAATAATGTTTAGACTGTTTGTTACGTATTATTCTAAACATTTCACGGCTAATTTGTGGAAGGAAGACAGCGTTGATAGTTCTAGTGCTATTCACATCCCCAGTGCTGAATCCCCCCCCCTCTAATATGCACTGGGAGAAGAGCAATGTGCTGTTCCCTAGTGCTCTGGACATGTGAAAATGAGATGAGAAATGACTCGTCAGGTGAATGCTGAGACAGCACAGCCCTCCTTACGTGTTCTCTCGCTCTCTCTCTCTCTCACACACACAGACACAGACGCAGACACACAGACACACACACACACACACACACTACTTTTCTGTCCTGTGTAGAGGGATGTGCAGACAGATGCTCAGAATCTGGTATGGGGAAAAGGACCAGCCCGGGCCGTGCACAGAGACCCTCTATGGTTATCGATCGTGATCAGATATGGCTGGGCGGGCTGGTGGGTGGAGGGGTGGGGTAGAGGGATGGACCACAATTTCATGCATGAGCAAACAGAGCGCTGGTCTGTATCTCCCACTCTCGTGCGCACACACACACACACAGTCTCAGCATCCCTAGAGAATGGGGCTGAAAATGAGAAACATGAACCTGGCTCTGAGCTCTTCTCAAATAAGGCCTGTGAAGGGCTGGGGCTCACAGACATTTGTCAAGCTGCCAGATACAATGCCACGGCAGGAGAAAAACACAGTGACACCAGCGTGTGTGTGTGTGTGTGTGAGTGCAGTGTATATTGCTAAATCTTGCTGCATGTTGACACACTGATGCAGATACACATAGACACGCGTGCAAAAGTAGGCATGGAAGATTGGTAAGTGAGCTCCACAGAAGCGTGACCGCGAGCCCCCCCCCCCCCCCCATTTTGATTGGTTGGCGGTCAGCGTGAAATGGAGTCTGGCTCTGATGCCCTTCTCAAGGAGACTTTATCTCCAGGCTCTGTGTACATATCAGTCTTGATGTGGAACTCCCCCTACCTCCGAGTCACAGCAACACCTATCGCTTCCACTCAGGCCGCCCAACCAACCACAGGATGCCCCACTAACATCTTGCAGTGTTCTCTGCTAGAGCCATAGATCACTGTGAACGTGTCGTTTTTATCTTCCCTTTATTTAAAGGCTGTAATTAACCAGATTCCTGTCATCTTCCATAATGCTATCAGTTGGTGTGCTGTTTTTTCCCCCCTCTTTTGTAGTCACTGTTGCCATGGATGCCTTCGCCCAGACCTATAAATATGTAGACAAAATGAGAGAGGGCTGAAATAGAGCCTTGGGATTTTTTCCCATCCTTTGTGTGTGTGTGTGTGTGTGTGTGTGTGTGTGTGTGTGTGTGTGTGTGTGTGTGTGTGTGTGTGTGTGTGTGTGTGTGTTTATGGAGAGAGAAAAAGGCTTGTGGAAGTCCGTCCATTTGCGACTTATTGTGTGACCCCAGCAAGACCTCATTTTCTTTTAAACACCTTTATTCGAAGACATGCGGTCCTTGGCAGCCCACATTAACAAGGCTACAGTTTGTTAGTTTAATAAGGCAACTAATAAGGGCAGGTTTGTACTCTGAAAGCTCCATGTATGTGTGAAAGCACCTCTCAGCATGAGCTGGCTAATGGGCAGGCTGTCTCAGAGAGGCTGTCTGGTCAAGCACACATTAATGCACAAGTGGAGGTTAGCTCATGGTGCTAGCAGCTCTGTATATTTAGCAGTTTTCTGTTCTGATATTTACATGATGTTTTGGGGGCGCTTATAGCCAGAGCAATATATAGTTATGAAGGTGCGTCTTGTAAGTGTATACTACTAAATCTGCCTCTCCTACAGGAATCATAGTGTTGTGAAGAGTTGGTGGTGTTACAACATGGAAATCCCCAATTCTTTTTTACGCCTGACACGTGCCAGTCGTGGAAAGCTAGCATGGCAGGACTAAATATAGTTATTATCATCTTTTCCCCTTCATTCAGTCATGTTACCAGGCAACTCAGAAACAAGGGTCAAACTATGTTGTGGATGTGAAATGAATGAATGAATGAGTAGAAAAGGTATTTTGTATCGGTGAAATGAAGCCCCTTCTGATTACCAATGGACAGAGATCACATTTTGTATTATCCACATGTTATTCATGCACTGTTGTCTAGACTCTAGAGGCAATGAATACCTCTCTGAGAACATCCAAACGATCTTGCTTATGAATTAGCCATGCTGTATCAGTCAGTTAGTATGTAATTCAATTATTATTGACTTAAGTTGAGCACTAAAGTTCAGGAATCTTTAGAACATTCAGGGCAGGGCTTTATTTTAAACTGTTGCTAATAAGGATTCATATGGTTCATCATCCTTACTTCAAATAGTTTTAGTTTTGCCTTTGATTCTTGTCCATTTCAATAGTGTCTTATAATTTGTGAACCTACGGTGAAAACGTAACATTTCCAACAGAAGTGCACTGTTGTTCAGATTGACCAAGTCCATGGCTTTCCATGAATAATGAACTACGGGCAATAAAAAGGCTTGTGTGTTGAACTGAGCCCTGGCTGGAATTAAAAGGTCACTTCATGACTTGTGCTCTCAGTCTGATGTCATGACCACAGGTTAAGCCCTGCATCTTTAATGTTTTCTTATGCCATTTTTGGACATGTCTGGCCTCCCACTGTTTGCCAGACTAGCATGGTTGGCTGGAAACACAAACAGTTGGCTCCTTCTGGCAGCCTGCAGGGGGGTGGCTCATGGTTGGGACCGCTGGAAATATTACATTTAAGGTACTCATTATGAAGGTCCTGTCCAGTGATTGGTTGTCTCCACATAATGCATTAAAACTCCCACACATAACATGCCAGGCTATATGTGGTCCAATTCTATGCTAGTTCTACTCTTAATTTGACCCGCAACGACTCTAATGACATACTGCACTGACATCACCAGCCTCATGTAATATACTCTCTAGCTAATAAAGTAGATTTATCAGACCATTCGAATAATGAAAAATACCCGTGTGTGTGTGTGCGTGTGTGTGTGTGTGTGTGTGTGTGTGTGTGTGTGTGTGTGTGTGTGTGTGTGTGTGTGTGTGTGTGTGTGTGTGTGTGTGTGTGTGTGTGTGTGTGTGTGGTCTAATGGTGTTTTTCATTCAATGCAACCCCTTTAATACCAGGGTATCTGAGGAGGAAGTGCTGTCATTGATGGCCTTAGCAAGACCCACTGACAATAGGCACTGTCACTCACCTTTAAAACAATTGGCATCAACCTAAAGCTTTTGCTTTGTTGCCCTGTATGTATCGGCTTCCAGCAGGGCAGCCACCGTGGGGTGATCTTTGTCTGCCTGAATTGATTTCTCATTAGCAGGGAGGGACAGTAACAGTCTGCTGGGTATCATTTACATGCTATTAAAGAGTGCCGCTTGTAAATACAGTGTGCATTGTGCGTTCACCCTTCACGGTCAAAGGCGGAGAAATATCATGAAGTGTCGGTCATAATGCGGTTGACAGTTAACACCTTTACACTAAGGGTTTCACTCAGGGTATGCAGCTGTAGAATAGCAACCCTAGCTAGTCATTGTTATGCGGCACCAGTGGTGGGTCCATCAGTTCCATGCATACTGCCCGTCTGTTTCTCTCTGTCGCCGCCCGTCTCTCTCTTGATTCCCCTCTCTCACACACACACGCGCACACACACACACACAGACACATACACACACACACACACACACGCACACACACACACACACACATACACACTGTCTCCTCACGTGACCCAGCCAGCTGTATTTCACAGACCACATGACAGATTATTATGGCTATTATCAGGTCTGAAAGACCTTCTCTAAGAGGGTCCTTAATAGAGGGCTGATGACCATGGTCATGCTATACTATAGTCACAGCTGAGAGGGGCCAGCACAAAAACAATTGACCATGATGACCTTGTTTCTGTAGCTTAGAATGGAAGATAAGACTTGTGACGTTACGAAGAGCAGAGTAGGCGAGGATTTACTGAGGACACTCTGTCTGTTTCACTGGTACTTCATCCAGAGTTTAGTCTGTGTGTGTCTGCCGCTAATTTGTGTTGACTGCCGACACTGATCTTGGACCTGCTCTTGACTTAGATCATGAAGAGGGGAAAACAGGACATAATGCTCCTCAATCAGTTTGTCTGGGCAGGCGTTCACGAGCATGTTCAGGGAGAGTGAGCACGGGTTGAGGGGATGTCAGTCCACTGAAGAATAGCTAACTAGCCACTACTAGTTGCTAGAAGGAACGTGTACATAGACAGCCTCTGAAAAAAAAAATGACTAGGTCCACACCACTATTCCCACTCATAAGATACAGAACAAGTGTTTAAATTGGTCGTCAATGAAGCTAGATACGCACTGTATTTGACTGGATCAGTAAGGTTTGGATTGAAGCGTGAGATAAATGGGTTAATACAAATGTATTAATCAAAGAGAAAAGGGGATGGAGGTATGACCTGTAGGCCTATGAGGTAGAGCAGGATAGATCCTTGATTTACTGGTCCTCCCCAGCGGCTACTTAATACCATCCAACCATAGAGGTTTATCAAAATGGCAGTGCTGGTTAGTGCTGGATTAGCTTACTTTGGTGCATTAACATGTCTGGGCAGTGTCCAGACGTAGCCACAGGATTTCCTTTGTTGAATCAAGACAGTGTTTGCCAGTGCATTACAATGGCAGAGACACTTGATAGCCATCTCTCTTGGTGCTGTTAATGGCCATGAAAGAGCTGATATAGATGGACCATCCTCTTAAAGGGGCGCCTGGCATTAGCTCATGAAAAGTATGGCCAGATCACTTAGGAGCGAAACATTACCGTGCAATATATATTTCATCCTCTACATTGTTTTTTCACAGCACTTTCCATTGCATTTTTTTATTTTTTTTTTACATTTTTCTAAACAACAACAATAGGCAAACAGTTAACATTGTACACAAAGAGCAGATGCATGATATCCAACTTGTCGGGGTCAAAGGAAGATATGGAATATACAGATTATACTCTCAACGACCATGGCCATGGTCTGTTTTATATCAGTGTCAATGTCTTGGAAATTCTTTGTCTGCCGCAAGAACCACCACAACTTGTTACCGCCTCAAAAAAGAATTGGCTGCAATATTTACTGTGATAGACGAATGGTCGCGTCAGTTATATAGGAGGCGTGGTCATGAGCAAACCTCCCTCCATTAGGCATGGGATTGGAAACAGGATAGGGGATGCCGAGGGGCGAAATGTGGGACCTCTGTTGATTTACTGCGGACCCAATCACCACATTTAAAAAAATAAATAAATGAACAATTTGGATGGGACAGCGGACGAAATCAAAAACAAACTCCCTGAACCGCGCGCGTAGGCTGTTTTACCTATTCAACACGGTAAGTTTAGTCCGTTTGAAAGTAACCTGTGCATGTTTTTATAAGCTCGAACTGTTATTTCTTTATGTGGTTTCTTTCTAAAATAGTATATTATAATGCAATGTAAGAAAATATTCTAGCTGTGTCTATCACTTAATTAACTTTGTTGTAGTCAAGAGACTGATTCAGGATGATACAGCTACCGCCCGCTGATAGTAACAACAGGAGTCCGTTTTAAATTAATGCAGTCCATTTAAACTGTCCGAAATCACTGGGTTGTAGATTTGCTTTGGAAATGGCATAGAATTGACAACACTACGGTTTTCAACAGTCTTAATGTCAAGAGTCTTTATCGAAGTGAAGCAGCCTTTAATCCTAAAACTACGCACGTGGTTCAGTTTGAGGTAACGTTAGGTTACGATACGCGATTAGGGAGCCCAAATATGTGAAGAACCAACTTTGAGATCATGTAGTCTTTGAACTTCCTTTATGTTCGAACGTGTATCTCACGTTAAGTTTTTGCCTGTTAAGCGTCTCTCGCCTAATGTTACTTATCATAAGATTTCTCACTAACGTTTACTTCAATGCATTGGCCGGAGAGCGAAACAACATGCGTTCTCTTTGCTGTGACCTGTAGATTCTTCTGTGGTTAAAGAGGCCGTTCTGTAGCAGCAGTTAATCTTCATCATAGACTACTCAGAATTAACGAGGATCGGTTGAACATGTCACTTTATTCCTGCATTGGGTCCCATGAAAGCCATGTCGAATCTGAATTCTGCTACAAATGGGATGGAGATGCAGAGTTGCACTCTACACTGAACATCCCATCATGCTCATAGACAGGCATGCACATTTGTCTCTGTGCTAGTTCATTTTCCAAATTTGTCAATTGACAAAACATAACTACAGACTGAATTGCTCTTAGCCAGTATGACAGAAACATCTACTATAGCTGAAATACCTTGCTCTCCAGAGCACTGTTCACCGCAAAGCGAAGTTTTGTGCTTTTATTTTTGGTCTGGACGGATTTATGATGTGATAAATTCAACTGGCGATCCTCATAAAAGTGCTGGGCCCTGCTCCCAGGTTGTGTTTAAGGACTCATTTTAGCCCGTGGCCCTTTGTTTGTGGGGGAAGTGGGGTGCTGGGGAAGAGTGTCAGGTTGTGCAGAAGCTCAGCCATAACAAAAGGGCCCAGAGAATCCCTGTGGAGTGTCACTGTCCAGCGTAAACACTTGGTCGGCCGTGGCAGGAAGGCACGGGCATGCCTTTTGGTAAAGAGCCCTCTCTGTCATGGTAACCAAACACCATGGTGTCTTCTCAACAAGTCCTGCCACCCATTGTGCTTTTTTCACTATGGCTAATATGTTACAAAGATGTAGATTCTCACCAGGCCTATAATTGACCATATGTGTGCCAAGGAAAGACTGTAGTTGTTCTAATTCTATGGCTAAGCAAGGTTTAGGCAACAAAGAAACTTTTTTTTTTTTAAAGAATGTAATATGTTTTTTCCTCCGGTGTCTCCAGATGAAACCATCCTTGAGTTTTTGTCTGTGTAATATCTCGTCTATAAGGTAGTAATGAATGGCTCTAAAATAATTTGGACATAAATAATCTTCCAAAATGCAGCTCTATTGTGCTTAGTCATTGACTCCTCAGAGAAGCTGCTGGAAACATTCACATTTGAATGACTTACTGTGTGTACAGAAAACCCCCTGAAAAACGGTGAATAGCTCAACAGCAAAGATGCACACCAGTTGTACTTCATTGGGATTAGTATTATAAGTATTAATTAAGAGTATTCAATCAGATCCCTTACAGAAAGATCCAGTCTCGTGAAAGAAGGCATATTTTAGAGCATACTTGCCTTGACTTCTGTGGAATATGTCAAATGCACTGTATTTTCATTGACTTACCACATCTATTTGATTACCCAGTGACAAAAGGAAAAAGCCACAGTCCTCCCTTATGCCATTGGCAAGTAATGTTATTTGTCACAAAACAGCTGCTTGTCATTACTGAAGTAAGTCAAACAATATGCATTACGATAAAATTGTATGAAAACAACATAATTAAAATGAATGAGCTATGTTGTTATGATGTTAGGCCATGAGGTTCTGTGGGGTTTACCGTCATGGTCTTGGGCCTGAACCAGCTCACAGTCAAACAGAGTTGAAGTACTCTCTTTCTCTCTCTCTCTCTCTGTCTGCCATTGATGGGATTTGCATCACTCTGACTTTAAGCACAGCTAGGGGTTCATTTTGAGATGCTCGTTCTTTTTCCCTACCCTGTGTAGACGTATATCATTAGCTTCATCTGGCATGTTAAATAGAGCCTCCTTGCTCTCTTCACGTGTGAATGCTGTTATCTCTCTGCGAGTACCTTTTTTTCTCCGTGTCTTCTCCCCACGCCTCTCAGACAGTAGTGTGCATCTGCTTGTACTCCTTCATTCTAGCAGCCCACTGAGAAACACTCATATTTCATGTCCACACTCTGTGCATTTCTCCCCATATAAGGGGGCCTGCTGCGACTAGCCACGAGGTGCTAATATCAGTCCTTATTGTTCCATTCTGTTAAGGAGAGATGGAGTCTGTTACAGCCTGTTTATGGAGGCTCACACAAAGAGAGGGCCTCCACCCCCCTACAGACGCTCAAGAGTCTTACTCAGATTGAATACAGACAAAACACTGCTAGCCCATAAATGTATTTCTTCACCATGCAAGCTATAGTTGTCCGATATTAATCATTTTCCATGGCAATTAAGATTAAAGATTTTTCTTTCCAGAAGTCAGAGCAAACCCTCTTTATTGACCACGGAAACACATGGCCTGTTATTTTTACCCTTCTGTGGCCGAAATGATGTTTGGCTATTGAAGCAATGGCAAAAGTGTCACATTTCTGCGCGAGGGCAGAGACGTCTGGAGCCAGCTATAAAAAGCAGGTGAGGTAAGAAGGGCGTTGAAAGCTTCCTGGAGGAGACTTAACTTCTGTCCAGCGGGCTCTTGACAGGCCAGTGAGTGAAGTAGGTTGCTTCCTGCTAGCGTGCACACTTTGGCAACAAGCAGACTAGCCTGACCGCAGCCTCGGCATACGCCACGAGTCATCCTCCGTGCTCCTACATTTACATTTAGTCATTTAGCAGACGCTTTTATCCAAAGCGACTTACATATGTGCGACTTACAATGTATACACATTTTACATTTTACATTTACACTGATGGCACACTGCACATCAGGAGCAATTAGGGGTTCAGTGTCTTGCTCAAGGACGCTTCGACAGGGAATCGAACTAGCAACCTTCTGATTACTAAACGACTTCTCTACCTCCTGTACCACTGTCACCCAATTCTACCAATGACAGAAAACGAGTGGTGTTCGCTGCTCGTTCCGGAGTGGCAGTGGTTGGATGACTAAACTCTACAGAAGCACTATCCAATGTACCACTTGGCCAGGCAGCTACAACATTGACCTTAAGGATGCAGTCCACAATTCACTTGGCCAGGCAGCTACAACATGGACCTTAAGGATGCAGTCCACAACTCCACAGGTTGTTGATATTTGAGCAGAACAGCCAGTCTAATGACACCCCTCCCTTCTGTGCTCCAGAAGCACCGTGTTGAATAGCCGGGATTGTTTATGTCTCAGTCTGAGCCACTATGTTTGTTTCCCATTTACAAGACTGAGCCAAGACTGTGTAGGAACACCTCTATTTTTATTTTGAGCACGATCATTGAATGGACAGCTAGTGGACTGCGTGGAGCAATAAGCTGAGTTTGACAAAAAGTGTATTAATCATAGAATCATGGACTATACCTTTAAGCTTACGTGTCACTCTGCAACACAAAGGTCCCCTGTTCATTAGATGAGACAAGACGCCTCAACAGGCGAGCAGATGGGTCTGTGGCTTTTTCATGTTCGGGGTTGACATCCTAAATGGCGACAAATTAAAGCCTTTCAGAAGATTAATGCCGTCATTCAAATGGAATTGTGTTCTTTCACGTCACGTCTCAAGGTTCATCCGTGTGGCCTGAAAGGAAAATGAAGATTAAACGGCGGTGAGAGCTTAAGCGATGTGTTAAATGAGCTACCAGATTAAGGTCTACCGTGATGAATATAGAACATCGCCAGGAGTCTCCTTGTACGTGTCTTCGTGGGGACTGACTTCATAGAATAAATAATATGAATGGACCCTGTATTTGATCTTTTTATGCACACAGCTTCTAGGTGGTATTGTATGATTGTTCATTTGCCAATATAGTTGGTCTCTTTAGGGGGAAGGGGACATTATTTGAGTAAGCAAGGCTGCTGTGCACTGAATGTAATGCTACAATTATGCACCATGAAATTACCAGACCTCTTAAGTAAACATTATTGCAATCCATTATCTGACATGAACCATTGGATTGTATTCAAACACAATATGTGGCCCCCTTTCTAATCCTCTGAAATGCACAGTGTACAGTGCGTATTACGGAGGGGTGATTTATCAGTCTGCCATAGGACGGGGCTGACTGACAGGCCTGCTGGGTCACATGCAGGTTGCCTTTGTTTAAAGTGCTCCAGATTTCCAAATCATTGGCGTAGAACCAAAGAATTAAAGAATAGAAGAATGCTTTTTCCTCCTCAGGAGTAACTATTCTATTGTCAAACCCAGTCGTATACTTTCTTATTTTGTGCCTGGTGTTCTTTCATCACTGCTTCCATCACTGGCCCCCCTCTCTGACCCAGTTAAAAGCAGTTTGAATTTGATTTTTTACAAGTTTCTGTGTACGCCAACCAACCAATCAACCAGTGATACCAGCTGAAGGTCTCCACATGACTGCTAGACAGATGAAACAGGTGAAATACAGACTCTCGGTAGAAACGATGCACACATGTGCTTGTCAGTTTCAGGTGCAGTACTCTATGTGTGCCTCTTTTGTGCATCTCTCACTTGGACTGGGAGGCAGCTGTTTGTGATTGTGTGACTGGACCAGACGAGCACACTGATACTAATTGTGATTGATCTCTCCAGTGTGACTCCAGATACCATTTGGCGAGGGCAGCCCTCCTTCTGGAGTGGGACTGAAATTGGAAGAACAAACACAGTTGGGGAGGGAGTCATGGAAACTGGTGTCGCTGGCTCTTGAAGGCACCATGTCATGGGCTTTGTTAGTCATGATGGATGCCGAGGGTACAGTTTAATCAGCCCCCAGCTCATCGATGCAGCCTCCTTCGCCCATTGTTTTGGGTGTTTTTTTACGGTTTCTTTGGAAGATGGGGGTGGGAATATGGGGAAAAACAATGCTGAAACTATTTTCCTTAAGAATCTACTACAAGACTTAGCTAATGTTTTTCACTGTCCCTTGGTTTTGAAGTTCGTCAGTGGCATACGAGATTGAGGAACCGTGACTACCAGTGTGGAATGTGTTGATGAATTTTCTGATTTCTCCTGTGAAAGACAAAGAGCCCCCCTCTGATGTGAGATTTATGGAGGATTTGTCCCGTCTCTCAGTTGTCTTTGCTGTTACACGTTGAATTAATACGCTCTGTTTATGCACTCTGCACCCAACATAAGCAATGACAGCCTTTATTATGAAGCCCCCAGAATCCATGTGAAATGTGAAAGCAATTAGTCTGGTGAAGACATTTTGTCCTGCACTGATTTGGATCTTCAAGGCTTATTAGGACTGAAAAGCCGGGGAAAAAAAAGAATTCCGTTTGGTATGGAGGACATATCAGGATAGATGCATTAGTCAGCTTGACTATTTAAACACAATGGCACTTTATAGAGGGAATCCTTGTAAGACCTTATCTAAGTCTTTAAACACAGTAAACCCTTCAAACATCCCAGCCTGCCCTAATGAATCTTTTTGGAGTTCAATATAATCATTGTATTTCATTTCATTTCAACAAAATAAAGTATGGGCGCACACAGTCTGCAAGCCACAGCTCTATCTTCCTCTTAGCTTTGGATCTGTTAAAGGAGTGTTGGATTACTCATAACTCCCTGTTCTGGCACCCCCTCTAAAGCCTTCAACCCTTTATCTCACATCCAAGAACATTTGATGGGCTCCCCTTTTGTGTGTGTTGGAAACAGTGCTGAGAGGACGCCAGGGTCTGGATCCACTCCATTCCATTAAGTTGGACTGTTGGCACCGCAGCCACCAAGGGCATTCTGGGCAGGCGGGCCATGCATACCCCACATCCCAGCAGTCATCTGTGTTTATTTTCTAATAAGATTGCAGACTGTGGATATTCTGTGTTCGTTTCCCTCCCTCTGGTCTACGTTTACAACAATTGAGGGGAAGGTGTTCTGGATTTTCTCCTTGATTAGGCTTGTGGAGAGAGCTACCGTGTGACCTGAAGCATTGCACTCTGGCAGTAAGGCTCGTGTTCAACAGTCTGTTCACAGGGAATGTTTGTGTAGCTAACATGGATTGTGTCAAAAATCTATTGAGACAGGAAGGGTAGGGTGCTGTCCCAGAGCATACCTTTAAACAAACTCAACTGGGCAAATATTGTGGTTGGCAGACGGTCATTTCCCCCAGCCCAGCTAAAGTGGAGGCAGCATGAGGCCTGGCCGGGCCTCTCTTCACTCCCCCAGGTTGGATGATTCACAATAAACTCAAATGGGTTGCGCTGTTTGTGTGCCTTTGTTCACCACGGTCAGACCAGTTACATGACAACCTGTTCAAACGGAATGAACTGAACTGATATGCCAGCGTTTAGCTGAGATTTATCCTGGCACTAAGTGTTAGGCTAATTGTCGCATTACACTACTGGAACTCGTGTGACAGTCCTGGCATGGGAAGTGAACTCGCAAAGCCGCATGCCCACGTGAACTTCTATTCTTAGATGTTGACATTCACCCGCCACCATTTGAGAAGCTCCGTCCTCATCTGTCCCGGCCCACTTTTAGATAATGGTGTTAGAGGCACTTGAGTCAGACGAGAGGCCTGTGTGTACTGTTTATTGACTTGAGCCCACATCTTGATCCTCCCTGACTTGTCGCTTTGCCTTTAAGACCCGAATGCTCCGCTGATCCCCCTCCCCCCATCATTTCAGTGGCAAGTGTCCGTGCCGTTGTGAGGTAATCACTCCCTTCTGGTGGGGGCCTGCCGCTATGTGTTCGCATTCCCCCCAAGGATTAGTAGCTTTGGGTCAGTTCCTCTCCCACCATGGCCCTCTCCTCTCCACGCTCAACAAGCTCTTTGTTGGCTCCCCCAGATGGGCCACCGTGGAGGAGGAGACAGGAGGAGGGAGGCCTCACTTAAATCTGCACCTCTCTGGGGAGGAGGGTTTGAGTCACATATCCTGTGCACTGAAACAACTGCTGACCACTGCTGTGTGTGTGTGTGTGTGTGTGTGTGTGTGTGTGTGTGTGTGTGTGTGTGTGTGTGTGTGTGTGTGTGTGTGTGTGTGTGTGTGTGTGTGTGTGTGTGTGTGTGTGTGTGGTGCATTCCCTGTGGGCTGTATGGGAGGTCAGTCATTGCATGTCATGCTGGGATGCTCAGCCTGCATTCCAGTCTCTTAACAATAAGACTGTTGATGCCATCTACTGCCAGTTTGAACCATGGCAGATGCATTCACTTTGAAGTTTGATTTATATGTACATTATCAGATCACCATCATCACTATCAGATGTGGTCATTGGCACTGAACAGTAGTGAGCTACTGAAAGGACTGTCAAAATCTGTAGCACACTCATTCTTACAATGGGGCATGTGAAGGAAGAAGTAACAAATCACTAAAAACTGTGGAAATGATCACACCCATTTGTGTGACTAATCCAGTCCATATGTCTCGGGAGTAGTCACTGTCCCATGTTGGGTCATGGGTGTGGAAGAGTTGTCATAGGGAGCTGGTGTGTTCACTTAGAGTAGTTGTTTTAATGTCATTCTCTTTTCCACTGGAAGGCTGAGCTATCTGAGAGGCAAGTCGTTTGTTAATCAGAGCTCATTTATTCTGCCCTGTCCTCCAGGAAATCTTATTATGCATGAAATATTTGAGCAATTATTATTCTTCTCCACATCCACAATTTCTGGAGCCCATTTTATCTCGACTACCACAGCTTCAGTCTTGACAGCGAAGGGGTAATTTTCAGCATGAGGGATGTCTCTTTCCAGTAAAAACTACAGTGGTGGGTCAAAGCCATCATGCCCTGTGGTCTGCGCGCTCGTGGAGCAGCACGCCACATTGGAAACTTGTGGCTGCTTCAAATAATAATGATATTTTACAGTGAGTAACTCCACATATGCATTCCTCAGCGCGTAATAATGGCATACAGAAAAGCCATGGACCGGTTTGTCCCCGCCGCTGCCTTTATGGTGCCTGATGTAGTGTTAAGATATGACCTCAGCGAATCAGGAAGTGTGGCCACTGCACCGGTACTTCCAGTCTGATTGGTGAATGACCCGATATGACCCGCCCTTTCAGTTCACCCCTCTCCATTAGTGTTTGGTGGTGGCCAGATGATTGTAAACTGTACACTTGGCTATTATGAGGGGCTGGGGCCTTAACTAGAGCACATAGACGCGCAGCCCAAGGCTGGAGGCAGCTTGTGAATCATCGGGCTGCCAATCTCTGGGAAGTCTCAGGCGAGGCTGGTGAGCCCACTGCCCATGTGCGCGGAGGTGGGATGCCAGGCCTGGCACTGAGTGGGCTAATTGAGCTAGCGCCGCGGGCGTTTCTCATGGATATCCCCACTTGGATAATGACAGCACTTTAACAAGCTCCCCCCACTCTACACCAGGCTCCCTGTGTCCACAAGCAGACTCTCACCTCTCAGACAGGGGTATGGAACAGCTTGTGCCGGGGCTGTGTTCAATTGCGTATCATTACAGCACGGCACACATACACACACGCACATACTAACACCGGTCCCTCTAAACTGGCCTCTGCTCTCCATCAGACGAGTGCCCATGTGGAGGCCCAGGCATATTATTTAGCCTAGCAGCGTTATTAGCGCACGCAGATGTGGTCGCTCCTCACCAGACACCACTTGATCGTCCCTGCTTCTAGACTGGCTCCGTTCTTTTCTTCGTCTGTTATTGTGGATGACTTTTTTTTTTTCTCAGTGTTTATTCCCGCTGGGTTTTTTGGCAGCGTTGTTAAATCCTTCCCTTCCTGTTCTTTCCCGTCATTATCGTGAGACGACTCTGACTTAGTGGTGAAGCGCTGACTTGGTGGCGAACGCTCGATTAGTGGGGTTTTATTCAGCCTGCAGACAAAGACACTGCTGGGAGATGGGTGGTGCACTAGCTATGGGCGAATGGGCCTGAGCACTGATCTGGGGAAGGGTTTTTCTCACCAGCCACAATAACTCTTTGTGTGTTAGCTAGCTTTAGCCACAGGAGGGGCAAATAGGACTGGGATTTGTGGCAGTTGACCAATGGCCTCCAGGGTGCAATATCCAGAGGCAATATCTCTCAAGTTGTCTTCGATTTAATACTGAAGATGCACGAGCAAGAGCCTCCTTGTCCTTTCACTAACAGAACAGCTTAACCTCTTCTGACCTCCATGAACAGAGGCATCTGTCAGACCCACTCTCACTTTTCTAGACGTACTGGGCCCAGGAGACAGTCTTCAGCTGTTGTCTTCCGTTTGTTTAAGATATGACTATCAGGAGGTGCAGGTTAATGTCTAAGAACTTTGCAAAATATTAAGAATTGGATGATCCAATATTAATACTGATAAATCTGTGTTTTGTTTTGTAGCATGATGATATTGTATCAGAAAGCCTGTAGCCTTGATGCAATTTTGCATAAAGATCCAACTGTGTGCCGATGGCCATGTTTGAAGAAAAGAAAAGGTTGACTAGCTCCTCTGTCTTGTGGGTAGAACTGTAGTCTTGGCACCAGCTAGTTTGCTTGTTTTCTCCAAGTATTGCATCAGTTGTGTGCACTTGGCACAGAACAGCTTTGTCCCACAGCTGTTTTAGTTCTTGGGCTGCTTTACCAGGCTGAAGTAACACATCTCCCATGTGGTAATCTAACAATAAACCAGTCTCCTCCCCTCTGCTCTTTTCTGGTTCCCAGTGTTGCAGTTTGGTCATTTTGAAGTCCACAGACACGAGATGCACTTCTAGTGAGTTAGCCATAAATATGACTTTGTTTTGAAGCAAAGCATAAGCTTCTTATGGTTGACTTGAAGGCTGACTTTGTCCAGATCAGTTGATTCACATTTATCTAGGCCTACATGCAGTGAAACAGTTACATATTAGGGCCGTCCCTCATACTGTTGTACACTGAAGAAATTTCAACAAACCATTAACCTCTAAACACTCTCTTTTGATATGAGTAATACGTCCACAACAAACATTTCAATCATTCTGGCTGGGTTTAAATGAAACAAACAACCCTTCTGAAACACTGGTCTCAATCTTGTCCTCCCCTGGATGAACCCCTCCCCTCCCCTGATGAGGCTGGAGGACACCCCCTCTCTCCCCAGCATACTTCCCTGCATGGTGGCCCCGCTGGTGACACACTTCGGAGAGGAATCTGGGTTGCCTGGTAGCCCTGAGACCAGCTGTTAGATACCTGAGTAAGGCCAGCAGGCATGCGCCCATCTCCAGGGACTGAAGCTGTTAGGAACCTTGTTAGGTAATAAAATGCTGTGAATCAGAGCAGTAAAATCTCCTTGACATCTACTATTTGAGTGTGCGCCTGATAGTTGCCTTTTCAAGCGCAGCACCTACTATGCTACACGTACTACTACTACTCCTGATCCCATAGAAACAGCAAGGGTTCATTTCTATATTTTGCAGCTGCCATCATGCTTTGCTCAGGTGTGAATGTGTGCGTGTTTGAAGTGTGTTCACAGTGTTTTGAGCCTCACCGCACCAAGAATGAGCCTGTCAGCAGATTTCTGCTGCGCTGCTTCTGCGGTTGGCCTTTTGCCAGACTCACTCCATCATAAATATGGTCACGTTGCTGATCGAGTTAAATCTCCCAGTCCACAGTTTCCCCCCATCCTCTCCTGCATGCACGTGTGCCTCCTCAGCTCAGCTCCGGTCCTGAGCCGGACTCCAGAGCTCCAGAGAGAGAGAGAGAGAGAGAGGTGTGATAAGATTTAAAGTCCATAAATTAATAGACCTGCCATTTGTGAAGAGAGTGCAATTATAGTTTGAGTTAGCCAGCTTAACATTTATTAAGCACTTGCAATTTCCTTGCGACGTCAGCGTATGGAGGAAGACTAAAATAGTATCATGGAATCTGGAAAGAAGAGAGGAAGGGAGTGACCTTGCCTTGCTGTCACAATCTCTAAACTATCATCTTCTATATAGTTTACCAGAAGAAGCAGCTCTTTATTTATTCCCCGTCTGTCTGTTGTCCCTGTTCTTTTCTCTGGGTTTCTCTCCCTCCGAGCCTGTGCGTAATGTCTCTCTGAACACACCAGGTGTCTCACATCATATGCTGCTGTCTAAACACTCTTAAACCCCAGAGCCAAAGATGAGACTTAATTGATGGTTTATTTAGAGACCGTTGCAATCAGACTGTTTACCCGAAATGGCTCCTACAGACCTTCAGCTTAACTCTTCAAGCCCCACGGGGCCCCGTGGGGGACTTTTTGGTATTTTGATTAATATATTTAAAAATCTCTGCGAGTTTTTGTCCTAGAAACATAAAACTAACACCCACAGCAACCTCAAACCCTTTTCTTTTAAAATATGTAAAGTTTGAAACTAAAATATAAATAATCACTTTGTAAGGACAATATTACGAATCCCTTGCAAATTTCAGCCTCTGAGTGAGGTTTCGACCCTCCCATTAGCAAATGACAACTATTCATATGATAAGGAGATGGTAATTCAGTGATCACTATTGGGTCGTGATGTGTCAAGTAAACCTGTAGGAACAAAGACATTCCAGGCCCATTACGTCATGGCCATTGTTCTTGACCGAGGTGTCCCAGAATGTTCACACCTTTCTCATCAATATGCATAGTGGTCTAAGTGAAGGAAAGTGTTACATTGTATATTACTTAAAATGAGTATTGAAACCACACACACTTTCTGAATGATAAACTCACCTATGTGGGGCAAACACCTATGTTTACAGGGCTCAGAGTAAAGAAGAAAACTTCCAAAATATTAACAATGTGTTTTTGTACAAAGTCTGGGCACCTCTAAAACTAGATTTAATTTTAGTGTCTTTAGATTTCATTTTAATAAAAAACGTTTTTTACTACATTCCTTTTACTCTCATTTTATTATTGCTGAGGTGTTCTAGAATATAATCATAAATGCCACTTTTGCCTCATGGTTTTTAGTTAGGTGAAATATACAAAAATATCAGGCATGGCAGACTACCTAACATAGTAAAAAAAAAGCCTTGGGTCTGGAAGTGTTAATGAGACTGGATACCCTGTACAAAGCAACTGTTTTAAGCCCTGTGTACTAGCCACACTGGTATGGAAAAGTAAAGTAAAGGTTGACCAGCGCTGAGCTGTCTAACAGCTAAATAAATGAGCATAAAGCATCAGTACTTAAATAAAGCAAAGTTGAAGGAAGCTCCAACCAGCAGATGTTTCATTGTATTGGATCTTAAAATCTCAGGAAACACGATGCATAGAAATGCTGTGAAAGAGGTCTTGGGCGTAATACAGAATATGTAAATTTAGGCAACCAAGAAAGGAATTAGAGTGCATAAAATTGTAACTGTATAATGAGGCATTTGACGGCTTCCTGCACTATGTGTGTCCTTAGAGATACACGTATAAGTAGGCAGGAAAATGTGTGGAGTCAGCAGGAAAGGAGGCTTGGACTCAATCATGACCTGGGCACCAGTTTTTATTTCAATATATTTATTCATATCCTCATTTATTCACTATTCCGTGCCAATGGTGCCTCTACCGAAGGTGGTGGTACAGGATGGCTTTCAACGCACGTCCAGATGGAGTTATAATAAGCATATTAAAAATAGTCTATTAATTGCTGGTCAGATTATTGCCGTGCAGTTTTCTGTGCCCTCAGCCTGGATTGTGTACAGGTACTTAGTTTATGGATGAGATTCAAAGCGGAACAGTTTGGGCTTTTATCTCCAGCATATGGCCATTACTGGTGTAAAGACCAGACAGAGAGAGAGCAGTTAACCCATGATTGATGTTACTGCCTGTGTTGTGTCAATGGCCTGATTCTCACACTCAGCTGTATTGCACAGGACACAACTATGGTATTGGAGATCTCTGCGTTCCACCAAAAGGTAGTTTGAGTTTAAGACTTGCTGACCTCACAGCCTCGAAAGAATGTGCAAAGATAATGGAGGTCTTTGTGGGTGATGTATGGGGTGTTGGTGGTGTGGGGTCACACGTATGGGAGTATACTTGTGGGAGTATACACACACCTTTGTGTGCATAAGAGACCAGGGGTTTCAACATTTGAGTGTGGCACTGCTGTGATTGGGGTGTCAGTAAATTTTTGTGTGGGCATGTAGTTAATTATTTCTCCATCTTAGATTGATCAGTTAGACCTCTCTCTACATTAGCTGGATGACATTTTGTTTGCCTGTGGTCAGTTTGTCTGATGGATGAGCAGCCAGGAGCTCTAATTTGTCATGTCCACGTCCGTCCCACTGCAGCCTCCACACACAGTACCAAGTGAGCAATACACCATGATTTTATTAATCACCCAGCCCACGTCTGTGGAGGTGACCGATTACCCTGCATCAGGGATGGGACAGGCTGAGTCAACCTGATTCAATTTAAGAGTAGATAACACAGTTTGGGCCTCACTCCATATGTGTCGCGTCTGACATTATCATATGGGCCTGCGGGGGCGGGGCGGGGCGGGGGGGGGGGGGGGTGCACCAGATTGGGCCTGCCATATGTACAAATGCAGATGAGAGCAGGGTTGGAAACATAGAATAGCACTACCACAGCACTGGCAGGCACAACACGTAGACTAGTATGGGACTGTAGTATACAAATCCTTTCCCATAGTATGTAAACAGACGGTTTAGGGAACACTGTGACATGGGAGGCACTGCAGTCAACAAGTCCAACTGTTGATATCAAGGAGCATAGTCTAGCAGACAGTCATAGAAGCCACTCCCTAGAGGGCATGTCTGTGTGAGATCTTTGCCAGGTAGCTTGGTTAATATTTGAGCTCCTCCACACAGGCTGGGTGAGAAGACTGTCTTGTCTGGCTCACTGTAGGTGTGTTTTTCACTCTGCTGTCGTTGAGCGCAGTGCTGCTGCTTTTGTTCCCTGTCACACTCACGTGTGACACTACAACACTCCACACACTACTGCAGCCAAATGTAGACTGACATCCCCCCAAAGGAGAAAAAAAGTTGCCTTCAATAGAACATGACACTCACAGCACTTTACACACATTCTCTGCCTCAATGTCTTCTTTTTCCTCTCCATTTTAACATCTGTGTGAGCGGAGGCAAAGGCTCGTTCTGGGTGTCTCCCTGGAGTACCTCTGACACTGAGGAGCACTGCAGGGCTTTCATCAAGCTCCCCTTGTGAAGTTGGTGATTCCCATGTCAACCTTGCGTTTCTGTGTGATGCATACCTGCCACTTGTGGAGAAGAAGAGCCTGACGGGGCATAACGAACAGGAAGAAATGTTTCAAACTCATAGGAAGCGCATTTCACCTAAAATGGCTGTTTCATGTTTGTATTGTTAAGCAGTATAGTGAGCACAGTGTCCCAGGTCAACATGAAGACCATGTATTTAAATTTAGCCATGCCTGCAACACGATAAAAAATAAATCTTGAATAATTGCTCTTGAGTCTAAATGTTCAATGATGGGAAATGAAGTAAATAATGAATCAGGTCCAAAGGTTTCCCACTCCATTGATACAGGATACTGAGAGGTTTGGAATGTAAGCACACAGGGTGTTCTGACTGTTTGTGAACATGATGGAGACCCATTCTCAGGGATCACTTGTGTTCTTGAAAAAGCAGTAGAAAAAGTACAAAAGTAAACTGTAGATCAGTCTAGACTAGAGCTTTACTTTGAAATGGGGTCTATGGATATTGCCTGGTTAAACCATTTCTCTGCAGTGCCCATTGATTGTGATTATTGTAGTTTTAATAATGTAATGAGGATCAGCAATTGAGCTTTCCAAGATGAAGACTAATGGAGTATGTGTGACTCCACACTTCTCCTGTCATGTCCAAATCTTCACAAATCATTTGAGCAGAAAGGCATTTTCACCACTTTCACCTCTTACTCGGCTGCCTCCTAAACACTGCAGCCATAGGGAGCTGGTGGCCAGTCACTGCACAGAGTAGAGGCTGTTCTTCAAACCTACAGAGTGAGTGGTACAGTATAGAAACCTACAGAGTGAGTGGTATATACATTATTCAGAATGTGGTTCAGGTAAATGGACGGATCTATAAATATACAGCAGATGTATTACGCAATGTTTTAAATTATTCGGGTGTAGTTTTTTTATATACACGTTGCTGAGTTAAGTTGTCGCCAAAGGCCTGGGCCTTTAAATCAGACTAATGAACAAAGATGGCTCCCTCTGTTGGACCTTATTATGTATTCATCTTCTGTATTATGTCAGTGGCTAATTGTTTTGGAGCCATGGGCAGGCTCTTTAGTTTCAGTAATTATCTTGATACATTGATGACTTTTGTGTTACTGACCATATATCACGTGTTTTCTCAATAGTTACTTTCATGCTTCCTGTGTTTTAACTTAAAGTGTAGACAATTAATGTTTGACACGAATGAAATGACCAAAGAAGTCTAAAACTGAAAAAGAAAAGGCAACAAAGTGGGAGCCTCCCTGGTGTGCTTTAGTGCAGTCATTGGCCATGTGGTTTTGGGCTTTTCTGAATGGGCCAGTTTGAATGGAGTTTCTATTCAACCTCAAGTATGCGAGTCTTGGAAGAACATGTGTGTTTTTATAAAGATGCTTGTGACTGAGAACTCACCGTGAAAGCACAACATTTGGTCTGCAATTTTTCTGATGTTAATTCCTCAGAATGTGTGTGGACTTGCCATTTGACCGTTCCTCCCCCCCCCCCCGCCCCATTTATCAAATTTCAAAAGTCACTCAAGTTGCCGTTGCCCCCCCTTGACCTGGCTGCCTTTCTTCCTCCAGCCCAGCCCCGTTTCCTCCCCTCTCGGTTCCCTCCTCCTCCTCCTCCCTGTCATTCTCCGGCTCTCTTGTTTCTCTTCAAGGGGCAGTCTTCCTCCAGAGTGTAGTATATGTGGGGTGACGCTGGTATGTGGGGTCAGACGGAGCCCTGGTTATAGCACACTCCCCTCTGCCTCCCAGCCACTCACTCGTCAGCCTGTCTGGCCCCAGCATCTCCAGACGGCCCGTGGAAAACCGCACGGGGGTTACTCCCACGTCCTGCTCGCCGTCCTGCAAACGGGAAGCAGGCAACAGAGGAAAAGTCAGCATAGAGAGCTACCGAGAGGCACAGCTCCTAAACAAACAAGCAGAACGCAAAAGAAAAAGTGACTTGGAAGGAGGGGCCGGTAGTGTCTCCTGTCTTCTCCAGCACGCGCGGTTGCCCAGCACCCAGGTTGGAAGGATTAGGAGTCGCTTAGTCCTGGCGTCAGGGCGGGAGTTTCCACGTGTGTCTGCTTGTGCATGAGTCAGGGTGTGCGTGCTTGTGTGTGTGTGTGTGTGTGTGTGTGTGTGTGTGTGTGTGTGTGTGTGTGTGTGTGTGTGTGTGTGTGTGTGTGTGTGTGTGTGTGTGTGTGCACTATTTGTGCATGTTACTTTAAGAGAACAAGCCCAACTCGAGAAGCCACTCTGAGATCAGAGAGTGCTGGATTCTCTCTCGCTCTTCAAAGAGATGATAGATTAAAGCTCAGGACCGAGGTAAGGCATGTGTTTCTGTTGTTATCCTTTTTTCATCCTCCTCTTTGTTGCTTCTATTAAAAGGATTTAGTGGTTTATGGAAAAAGGGAACAGCACAAAGGCATTTTTATTTGGAGCTGCAGGTGTAGACTCCGACTAGACTACACCTGTCTGTGATCTTGCTTTATTTACTAAGTTACAATGTTTGCTTTGTCTGGAGTCATTGCTTGTATTGAATATTTGCCAAAAGGGAGCTTTCTGCCACACACAGTGTATGTGTTCTTTCAGAAGCTGACCCTTAGTGCTCTCTACTAGTCTTCCACTAGCTTGCTGTTTATTGACAGTGTTGTCGGTAGGCTATTTACAGCCTGCCTTAGAGTTTGCCACGGTGAAAACTGTCTTGCCGGATTGTCCTAAATCATTTGAACTACTACTGTGTCCAGACGTTTCTAAAGCTTTAGCTTCTTGGAAATAAATGGACATAAAAGGATTTGTCTGAAGTTTAGTTTAAAAAAAATATTCTCACTTCTTCCAGATGGAGTTATATATCATTGCAAATCGATATTATATTACTGACTATTTACTGACCTGTTGCTATTTGGACTAGGACAACGCATCTGTGAAACAGCAGATGAATCATGTCATGGCCAACAGATTGCTCCGTCACCGCTCTCTCTTTACAACAACTTCCTGTCCTCCCTTTTATCCATTCATGTGTCTTCCTTTCACTTGCCATTTTCCAAAGCGTGAGAATAACTTCCTGTCCTCATGGCCGTGTCCCATCTGAGGGGAGTGCACACATGTTGTGGACCGGAGGGAGTTGATGAGGGTCAGCTCCACGCACAGATTTAACTCTGAGAAGTTTAACTGAGGAAGCCATCAGACTGCTAAGAATAACAACGTACGTCATGAGTGTTTGAGAGCTTTCCAGGACTCTCACACATCGCACATGATTTGTTTCATATACTTGAAAGATTAAGATGGTGATTTGTTATAATTCTGTTGGCATTTCAAGTATTGCTGGAAAGAAATTATTACAAAAGTTCATTTTTGATTGGTCTCAGTTGTTGTATTTCAGCCCCCTCCCCCCCTTCCCTGAGGGTGTGGGTGTGGGTGTGGGTGGGTGGGTGGGTGTGTGTGTGTGTGTGTGTGTGTGTGTGTGTGTGTGTGTGTGTGTGTGTGTGTGTGTGTGTGTGTGTGTGTGTGTGTGTGTGTGTGTGTGCGTGGTATTGTGCTGTGTGGCCATGAAGTGGTCTGTTGCTCTATGGCTTGTTCAGCAGTGCTGTGAGCGTTTGCCCAGCACTGCATTTCTAGTGGTCCTGTGCTTCAACCCATGGGGGTTGACAAACCACCTTGCCTTGGCAAATTGAGTCAATGATTTGTAGAGGCATTGTTCACTCACATTTATGGTCAAGGGCATGCAGGCTTGCCCACACGAGCCTCTTTTCTCTCTCTCTCTCTCTCTCTCTCTCTC
>NC_045165.1:27353605-27404051 GCF_900700415.2 Clupea harengus
GGTGAGGTGCAAAACAGTATCATGCAGACAAAGAATGAATGTGCAAGTTAGGTAAAAATGAAGTCATTTTGATGTGTTATAAATATGAGAGGACACCCCCTGGACAGGACAGAGACAATAGTGAGACCTAAGTGTCTTATGTGAACGTTTCTCTCCACCTGAAAGGGGCATAGGTTGTTTCTGAAGATCAACATCGATGTTCAATCAAATCAAGTCTATTTCTACAGAGTTTGAATCCTGATATAAGATTTAAGCAAGTATTGTCTACTGCCGTATCAGATGTTCTAGCTTAACGTAGGAACCACTCCTTTTCGGCATGTGTTCTGTGTAGCACTGCTGGGTATCTGGCTGGGGCTGATCAGTCATCGGGGAGTTGGCCGTGACAGGCTGCGGCTCTGCTCTTCCCTTCGTCCAGGCCGCTGTCCTCCACACTCTTGTGTCTGAAGTTCAGCTGAGCTCCAGAGGGCACTGCCCCTCACAGCGAGGCCTCTCTGCCCACACACGGAGCTCTCCGCTGGGGAGCTCCTGACCTGCCTCGGCCAAGCATGAATGCCTGAGCTCAGCAGAAAGCAGGGCTTCTGAGTCAACAGGGAGGGAGCAGGACAGGAAAATGAAAAGTGTTTTATGCTTGATATGTCATTAGATATGCTGGGGATGGAGCAGGACAGGAAAAGTGTTTTATGCTTGATATGTCATTAGACATGCTGGGGATGGAGCTCTTGCTCTGGAGAGCCTGAGCTCCCCAGCCTAGCT
Source organism: Clupea harengus (assembly GCF_900700415.2). Taxonomy (NCBI): domain Eukaryota; kingdom Metazoa; phylum Chordata; class Actinopteri; order Clupeiformes; family Clupeidae; genus Clupea; species Clupea harengus. The sequence goes on from NC_045165.1 coordinate 27,354,359, forward strand.
TCCTGGGGAATGGCATGTGTGTGTGTGTCTGTGTGTGTGTGTGTGTGTGTGTGTGTGTGTGTGTGTGTGTGTGTGTGTGTGTGTGTGTGTGTGTGTGTGTGTGTGTGTGTGTGTGTGTGTGTGTGTGTGTGTGTGTGTGTGGGGTCGTACCTTGGGATGTCAGTGAGCGATTCACCAGTCGATTCACTAACGAGTGTGGTGTCATACATGTGTGCATACTAATATTGCTATAAATATGGATTGCTTTGTATTTTTCTCAGCTGAGAAAATATACAAGTTAATAAATATGTCGCCTTGTTGGCCAGTTAGGGTACCATATCCAAAAAGCAATACTGAAAAATGGAAGTATGGCGTGTGCATGTTCCCCCCTTAAAAGCTCAAGCGGATGGTTCATAAGTTGGCTTTAATACTTTGCCAAGAAGATATAGATGCATATGGATAACATAAATGTCACTGAGAGTTCAGGACAATGAACTCTGTGAAAAATGGCCAAGAGCAGAAGCCAGAGGCCCTCTTTTGTATTTCACTTTGGCTCCATGTCAATACTGCCGCTAGTAACTGGGGTACACACTCCACTGTATTATACAGGCTGCTTTCCCAACATGTGTCTCTTACACTCATGTATCAGATACATAGAAATCACGCATGATTTAGAACGGATTTTTCCACACAGGCACTTAAAGCGTCTTCTGAAAGACTTTTTTCTCAGTCACTTTTCAAGAACGCCCCGTGGTTTGAACTGAACTGTGTCTAACCTCTGTCAGTGTCTCTGCCGTATCATGTCAGCCCCCGGATGACCCTCACTCTTATATACCTACAGTCGGAGTTGAAATGCAATTATTTATAATGGAGGAGCATAGAGCCCACCACACAGGACTCATTTATCTGACGGCAAAATGTGAAAACCACATGACCTGGCTGTGATTCAACACACTCGGCCCCACGTTCTCTTTTCCAGGCGATAGAGACAGGAAGAGAGAATGAGATGGCTTCATGATCCTGGCAAGTGTATTCACTGATGGTTATCAGGAATTTGGGGTTCTCTGACATTCTGGTAACAGCGCTATCTGCGCAGCACAGGCAGCTGAAAGGGTCTATTGTGCATGGCAGTACAAATTGGTGCCCTGTGTCAATATTAATTTGTTTATTACATTCTACAATATACCCCAAAAAAATGAATGTATGCTTAAATAAGGATACATTGAGTAGGTCTCTAAGCTATAGTGCTGCTTACAAAATGGCTGCATTTGTTTATGAAAAAGAACTGTTCTTTTGAATAGTCTTAATGGCTGCTTGAACTTCCTCATAGTCTATGGGGCCATTGTGTGCCTGTGCACACCACCTTCCATGGTGTCGTGCTCTCTGCTAGTTCGTATAATGAACACTCTAGGGTGGTGTGAAGCGGGGAGAATAAACATCGATAGTGTAGCGCTTCCTGTTTTGTTGTTGCCCTTGCCCTCCCGTCCTGCAGGGAGCAATCACAGGATAGAAAGGTCACGACATTGGGAATGACATGCAATCGGCATTCCTCAATCAGACATTTTTGGAGGATGAGGTCTTCCGACAAAGAGGGTGAGGTCCACTGCTGGCAAATGACACTGAACCAAGTATGTTATGGTCGCATTTTTGCCACATTAGGTCACAGTTTCTTTACTGCGGGCCTTACATGCGATAGAGTGGAGTTGTAGAGCTGGAGTCTGATATGGTGTTCAAAGGTACAAGGAATCATTAACATGTCCTTTTCCCTATACCTTCGTAGTTGGCCTTGGACATAAAATTGATAGCTTGCTGTGTATGTCCAAGTCAATCTTTCTCTCTCTCTCTCTTTCTCTCTCCCTCTTTCTCAGTGGGGATGATAGAGTTGGTGCTGGTGCTGGAAGGAAGTTTGCAGTCCTCTTGGCAAACGCTTTGGAAAAAAGCATAAAACTTTTCCTCAAAAGACAGTTTTATGAACATTTTACCTTCATGCTAGTCCCAGGAATATTGCAGCTGCAGCTGGAAACACTGTATGGTCAGATGTGGCTGTGTGACTCCCAGAGCAGAGCAGAGCAGAGCAGGGCAGGGTGAAGGAGCCGTCCTGGTGGTGAAGTCTCCACAGCTGCCCCTGTAATCAGAGCAGCACAGACACCAGGGCCATTCAGGGCAGCGAGGGGCATTTAACTGCTGTGATAAGTCTGTCTGTCGGCAAACGCTCAGTCATACCTGTTCCTGTCTGATCGGAGCCCAACTGGTTTTGTTCCATTCTAATCCACTGCAGATGGCCCACAAATGGCTCGTCCATTGTGGACTGGCTGTGTGTTTGAGAGCTGTAGCGAGCACATGTGCCTGGTCCTCCTATGGAAACATTCTTTCCAGCTCAGTGCTGTTTGCCTGCTGCTGTGGCCAGGGGTTTTAAGCTACATGTTAATAGCTCTAATGACCCCTTTCACATTTGACTTTCCATGGAAAATGTTGTCAGAGATTTATCACAGGGATGTCCAGGAGAGAAAAGGGGGAGAAAAGAAAAACGGTGTTCAGCTCAGTAACAGTCCTCACTTTATCATTCTCTTACAGATTCAGGAGGGAAGATAGTTGTCAACATGTTAAAATGTTGCTATGGTAACAGTGGTCTTGGAGCAGGCTGTGTTGCACAGAAAGAGAGAAAGAGAGAAAGTGGAGGGGGAGGGAGGACAGAGAGAGAGAGAAAGAGAGAGAGAGAAAGTGGAGGGGGAGGGAGGACAGGAAGAGAAAGAGAGAAAGTGGAGGGGGACGGAGGACAGAGAGAGAGAAAGAGAGAGAATGAGAGAAAGAGAGAGAGAAAGAGAGAGAGAGAAAGTGGAGGGGGAGGGAGGACAGAGAGAGAGAGAGAATGAGAGAAAGAGAGAAAGTGGAGGGGGACGGAGGACAGAGAGAGAAAGAGAGAGAATGAGAGAAAGAGAGAGAGAAAGAGAGAGAATGAGAGAAAGTGGAGGGGGAGGGAGGACAGAAGAGAGAAAGTGGAGGGGGAGGGAGGACAGAGAAAGAGAGAGAGAAAGAGAGAAGGGGGAGGGAGGACAGATGGAAATTGGAGTGAGCTCAGCTCCTGCAGGCCAAAACTAACTGCGAAATGTACAGGAAATAAAATTCTTTCTCTCCCTGCAGAAATGGCCTGAACCTGGATTGAGACACATGTACACTAAAACACAGTAAATGTAGTTGATGGACAGCTAACCATCCACTTTTACAGAGGCTCCTGATCCATGCAGGTACCATTTCTTACACCGTAAATGATCCAGAGTGCCAAGTGCCAAAGAGAGTGCAAATAATCGTTCTGGTTTTTGCTTGACCAAATGATCTTAATTAGCTCAGATTGTGAGGATATGGGTGCTGTACCACACACGGTTACAAGTTAAAGGCATTCGGTACTTTGTACATTGTGAAACTACAGAAAACAGGGCCCTGATTTTAACATTGAGTTTGACACCACACTTCTTAGTCCAATATTACATTTCTAATGTCTTCTACATGTGCAGCAGCACCCTTAAATCAACACGTAGCGGTGGCGAGAACTGTGTTGAAGTTCAGGGGAAGTAGGTCTAGCAGCTTGAGACGCGCTCCTCAGGTTTGGAGCTGCTGCTGCTGCCAAGTGTTCTACGTGAGCTCGAACGCTCTCGGGCTAAGACAGCAGTCTAATTTCTCCCATCTGCAGTTTCGCTTTCTCTTGTTTGCCTGCTGGAGTGGTTCCATAGAGCCCACAGGAGACACCCCAAATGACAGAACACAGCACCATGACTCATCAAGTGCAGGCATCCCACAGAGTGTGCACTTTAGTGTGTGTGTGTGTGTGTATGTGTGTGTGTGTGTGTGTGTGTGTGTGTGTGTGTGTGTGTGTGTGTGTGTGTGTGTGTGTGTGTATGTGTGTGTGTGTGTGTTTGTGTGTGTGTGTGTGTGTGTGTGTGTGTGTGTGTATGTGTGTGTGTGTGTGTGTGTGTGTGTGTGTGTGTGTGTGTGTGTGTGTGTATTTGTGTGTGTGTGTGTGTGTGTGTGTGTGTGTGTGTGTGTGTGTGTGTGTGTTTGTGTGTGTCTGTGTGCACGAGTAGGGCCTAGGTTTCAGCTTATGGGTGTGTGAAGAAAAGGATAAAAGCTTTAGAGTGTGAGACTATGTGTATGTATGTGTGTCTTTGTAAGAGTATGCGGTTGAAAGTGTGTAGGCGTGTGTGTGTTTAAATATGAGGATGTATGTGGTAGGATGTGTGTGAGTTTTCTGTGAGCATGTGGTTTAAAGTGTGTGGGTATCCATGGGTCTATGAGTACGAGGGTGTGTGTGTGTGTGTGTGTGTGTGTGTGTGTGTGTGTGTGTGTGTGTGTGTGGGATGGGTGACCTCTCTGTGGCTGGGCACTGCCCGCGGGTACACTGGGGTGTGCTTGGGGTGAGAGGCAGCCATGGAATGTACCACAGCCTCGTGGGTGCCTCCTCCACTGGCAGCGTGTGTGGGATACGGGTGCTTGGACGGTGGGAATGGACCCGGGTCAGCTCAGCTCTGCTCTTTGCCACTAAAAGTCTCTCAGCTTCAGAGAGCCATCGCTGCGCCATGGGGATTGTCTTCTGAGCGCTGAGGCAAGCGACCAATATCGGGCTTTCAGGAATGTTTTGAATCCTTGCTCCATCAAACGTCTGTGGACTGACTGCTCTATTTGAGTGTGGGCTGGTGCATGTGTGTTGCTCCGCTGGCCTGTGTGGTCGCTGTTCTAAGCGGCGGCGGGGGAGGGGTGCCACGTTAGCATGTCACAGTGAAGGCTAGGTGAAGTGGAAAAGGGAAAATGGCATTGGGATGAAAAAAAAAAGCCATGGCTCAGCTGGATCTGGAGTCTCTGTGCAATTGCGTGCTGGATGTGAATGAAAGGGATCCTTCAGCCCGCCCCTTGAGGTTGCTCTGGCTGTGAGTAGCTGTGAGTGGCAGGGCTGGAGAGTGGGATCAGGCGTCCGATGGGCTCCCTGTTGGACACCCCGGAGCCTAGAGTAAACAAACCCAAACACCGCACACACACACACACACACACACAGCCTCCAATGACAGGCCATTAAGGGGCCCTAATAGCATGCAAAGTGGTGAACTTAATGAAAAGCATACAGGCATGAATAAACAATTTGAACAGAGAGCTGCTAAAACCATGCCTGGGACAAGGCCATACCCTTTTTGGGAGATAACCATGCTGTGACACAATAGGAGAGAAATGTGTAAGATCTGCTGAAGCAGCCTTGGTGATAATCAGCTCAACACAAACATCTCTGCTCCGCGACCACCACCACCACCGCAGCCGCCGTGCACAGAACATCACGCTTCAGCCCTTCCAGTGCTTAGCTTGAGTGTTTGTTTTTCTGTGTTTGTGCTTGATGTCAGAAGCAATCATCTCCAGTTCATACTGCTATTGTTGACCGTAACGCCATGCACAGATGAGTCTTAGGCAAATTACGCCTCAGCAAAGCTCCATAGCCATGGGGCAATGATGAGCTCACTCCTCTGAAATCCTGCTCCTATTCTTCTGCACAGGGGTGTTCTTTTTTCACTCTCTTCCCCTTGCAGGAGCTAATTAGTCTGCCGAGCGCACATAAATTATATCACTTTGAGACGAGTGCATGATTACACAAATAACTATTAACTAGATAAATAGTTCCTGCAATGTAATTGTTCTGGAGCCGCACATCCTGTTGTGTGACTGTCAGACAAAGAGAGGAGGGTGGTCTGAATTAAGGAGAGATTTTTCTAATGTTAGGCTCTAATGAATGGTGCCCTGAAAGCATGGCCTGTGAAAGGTCTGTCTGTCTGTCCGTGTGCTGTGCTGTGTTCCCACACCTGGTTGAGCGTGTTTCCAGTCCCCTTCAGTGACGCTGCTACTGCCTCTCTGGGCCCACATAAATCTTGGAAGTGGAGGCCAAAGACAGGTCTGTGCACCGCACATAAACAGTTTACTCCATGACATTGGTTAGGAGTACATGCAGATGCTTGGCATGGCGCCAAGTTCAGACCCCTCATTGTCCCAAGCAGGAGGGAGAAGTCAAGGGTTCGGCTTTTGGTTAATTTGTCGTGTCTCTTTACAGTTTAAGCGGAATGACACCACATCTCTCTGTGAAAAAAAGAGGTCAAAATGCGCAGATGTCACGGAGACACAACAATGGAGTCACTGTTAGCACTCAGAAATGGAGAGATTTCCTCCCATTATGTTAATAGAGGCAGGTTCATACAATGAAAACCATATGGAGCCCGGCTTCTTTCCTCCCCTAGCAGCGCGAGCGCGAGCGCTATCGACCGCTTGACCAAGCGCTGTTCTGAGGTGTTTTTCTTTAGCTGTGTTTGCTTTTCCTCCGCGTCCGCCCGGTGAGTGATCTGCCATAGCGATAACCTGGTAGCAAGGAAGTAAAACATGGCCACAGAAACCGAGCAACCAGGCCAGCCCTTACTGATGTCCGTTACCCTCTGGTCTCAGTTTTAATAAGGCATAGTGCTCTGCACTCTAATTCACCATAATTGCTCTGAATTATATGATCAAAAATTGTATTCTCTGCCTAAACATATCCAAGAGAACAGACCTACATTCATGGTTCTTTTGATACCAGCCTTCAGTCTTTAAAGTCTGGAAAGCTCTCGGCCATATTACAAAAAGCCTCTCTCAGTACTTTTCCCAGTTTTCTCCAGATGTTTAATGGCCAGTGGTCAATGGTAGAGAACAGAGTGTTCTGTCATATATTTTAAAATCGTCCCTGCAAAACCTTGAGTCCGTTTCAATGTCTTATATATATATATATATAATGGCCCACTCCATTCTCAATGTACCGTGGTGCGTTGAGCAAATGGTGGTTATGCCCGCCCATCATCACCGAAGATATGGTCTGTTTGCATGCAAGCTTTGGGAGTGTTAGTGCTGTCAAAATGTTCTGCCAAAGTGACAGAGAATGTGAGTCTGCTCTCAGCCCTCTGTTGAAATATTGCCTACCTCCAATGAAAATGTAGCAAGCAAAAATATGGCAGTGTGTTTATCCGTGAAAATCTTTCAGATAACGGAAAATGTTTGCAAGACACTTAAAATTGTAGCAATGACACATTAAATAAAAGTTGTCTGAAATAAATGTAAGCAGAAGTAAGCCACTAGTAGCCAAAAGCAGAACTCTACAACTAAAAGAGGTCTGAGAACTCTTCACCTGAGAAGGTCAGGCCCCGTGGCCCCTTGGCCCCTTGGCCATTGTGTTGGAATGCTGATTCAGGTTGTGTTTGTGGTTTCAATCTCCCCAGTCTATCAGTAGTGACCAGATGAGAACTCACTCAAGAGTGAATACTAAATACACACTAGGAAAGGGGCTTGATCCAATAGCAATAGGTTTCATCATTTCCTCCTTTGAATTGAGGTGTATTTGTGTTGGCAGGTATCTGACAGCTCCTATATATTTCACTCCAACAGCCCTGTTCAGCGGTTTGGAGGTAGACCACAAGGGCAGTGGTTAGCGCAGAGATTTCACCAAGTCAGCAGCAGCTGGCACTGTTTCATATCAACAGCACTCTCTACATGTGGGATGTGCAAGCACAAATGGTGTGTTCACTTATATTAGCCTGTTTATTCAGTAGGTATTAATTATGCGGCAGTGCATAATATCATTAAATAAGACAGGGACAGGCACAGCACAGCACAGAGAGAGGAGGAGCATGTTTGATCTGTGCTTTTTACATTCTCATCCTCAGCACTGTGAAAAGTCTGAGACTTTTGAGACTGAGACTGAGAGATTAGGTCTTCTTGCTTCCCACCAAACATCTAGAGTTGAAACAGTCTGATTAGCTGGGTGATCCATTTGATATTAAATATCTGTGGTTTTTAACACATTAAGGATGTCTGGGAAATGTTATATGAAAAGGAAGCACATTCTCTTGCAATGGCGAGACATTTTTGAGCAACTGAGTTTGAAACAAAACAACAGAATGCCAGAGCCGGTATCCACGCGTGATGGATGATCTTTTTGGTTTTTCTTGAAGTGCAGATTAGCCACCAAGACTTGCAGCTGGGAGGGAGTTTGTGTGTGTGTGTGTGTGTGTGTGTGTGTGCATGTGTGCTTGTGCATATGCTTGTGTGTGTGTGTGCGTGTGTGCTTATGCATATGCCTGTGTGTGCGTGTGTGTGTTTTTGTGTGTGTGTGTGTGTGTGTGTGTGTGTGTGTGTGTGTGCGTGCATATGCTTGTGTGTGTGTGTGTATAAGTGTGTGACTTAGAGAGTAAATGAAAAATGAAATGAAAGACAGCGAGGCTGAGAATGATGAAGAAGGAGAAAATGAGAGGACCAGAGAGCTGGAGTTAGAGAAGTGAGGTAAAGTGATGAAGAGAGTGACAGAAAGAGTGGAAGAAAGATGAAAGAGGTGGAAAGTGAGTCTCTAAGGGAAAGAGTTGGAAAATAGAACATGAGCGAACCAGAGAAAGGCCGTGTGGTAAGAAAGACAGAAGGAGCAAGAGAAAGACACAGATGACATAGATGACTCCTGGCCGGCTCTTTAGCGACCAGCCTGTTACACATGTGAGCCATTGGCAGGGTCATGGTAGCATAGTGGCTAATGATGCTGCTCTCTGCACTCTATCGAGGTTTATGTAATGCACTAAAGGGGTAAATCTTTTCCTTTTCCCTCTTTTTTTCTTGTATCACACTACTCCAGCAGTCCCTGGACAGGAGGTACATTCTAGGCTGTTACTGGGCCATGGAGATTATGGGATTTCATCACGGTAGATAGCAGCCGCGCCCCTATCAAGCAGTAAGGTGTTTTAGAGAGTGCTGTTTAATGGAAAGCATTTTTTTTTTCAAAGATTAACGGAACATTACACAACATGCTCGACACGGCAACAGGATGTGTACCGTTCACACCGGAATGAATGGAGCTTCTACGATTTCTGGAAAGAACAGCCACCTCTCTAGGCAGCATAAACTGCACAAACACCACTTGACCTTTAAACAGTGTAAAGACTTTCCAGCTAATCCACACCCCACTCGACACCACTATTCTGAGGCTCAGAAATAAATGGAGCACACACCGAATGGAGGCTGTATTTAATACTACATTCAGGCCAAATACATAGTATTTCCATTCCCCTAGTGTATGCTTTTAATTAATGAAACAGTGTTCTGCATTATGTAAACTAATTACATTGATCATGCTCGTTCATCATTAGCGTGAAGAGCACTTCCATGTCCACTAATCCTTCTGGAGGTCAAGGATTGTGGGGGCTTTTAAAAAATGAAAAAGTGCTCTATGAAAACCATGAGCATTCATCAGGGAATCCGACTGATCTGTTATGGCATCATGTGTTTGGGTGTGCAAGTAGGGCCATAACCAGTGTTTAAAGGGTATGGGGGCATCCCCATCACCTCCATAAGCAGGTTTTGAATCAGTTCCATTGTGTAAAACGTTAGCCCACTAATATTATCATGGCCAGCATATGCATATTTTACATTCAATTGTCTTAACTCTACACACTGTACCAGATTTAATAGTTTCTTACAGATAATGGCAAATCGATCATTGTGTGGTCTTCCCGAATATGGTCTGCTGCCAGTCCCCACTCAAGCCATGTCAGTGGAAGAGCCGATCAAAGGGGCTGTGCCCCCGCCCTCTCTAAGTCTCACACAGTGGACACTACATTACAAGTCTGTTCATTAAGCACACACTCACTTTGGAGATGTTCTCCACCTCTGATTTTTTTTTTATCCAGGTGTACTTAAAGCCTTACTTTGGTCCTTGGTGACCTCATAGCTTGTTGTGGGCAAGGGTTCTATGCTTTCTGGTGTTATTCTGGAGGAATGCCATGGGTAGGGTGTTAATTTAAGTCCATTGGTGTGTTACATTTTATGACACATGCCTGACAAAATGATGTTTTTCAACTGTAGATGGTAATGCTGCCGATTGAATCATGCATTCATTCGCTTCAGCCAGATGGCAGACGTTTAAACACACAGTTGCTCCAGTTGAAAGGGATTGCACACTAATCCATCATAAAACGAGTCCTTGGTGTAAAATAAAAAATACAGAAGTGTTGAGATGCATGTCCTTTTCCCAAGCAAAAGGATCGTCCATTTTATAATTTGATTTGATTTTGAAGACAACCTTTGGGTTTAGATATCAAGTGTTAGAGGAGGAGGGCATTCTATCAGTGATAAGTCGCAGTACATAGTATAGGGAATGAAAAAGAGAATATGATCCCATTTCTCATATATAGAATCATACAAAAGACATTAACCCTAGATCCATTCTGGGTGCAGTGGTTTCTTTTAGGTTGAATCCTAATGCCTCTTAGATAAAAGCAGACTGCTGGCTAGCTGGTGCTCAGAGAACATCTTCCACATTTTCAGAGATGAATTCAAGAGAGGGCATTAAAGAGGCCATCAGTCTACTGTATAATTTAGCCAGGGAAAACTTTGCATTTAGCTATTGTTTACCAGTTATAGCTATTATTGCACAACAGGGCCCAAAGAGTCATGCTGAGGAATAGTTTTGCCTACGGTTGTTCTTTAAGAAATATTTAGACAACATTTTGGAAAGGACAAACGTGTGCATTTAGCCTTCTTTCAATCTTGCCTCCTGGAGTAGAGATCAACCCTCTAAGAGTAGCAGACCTATCAACAGCCTCACGCTGTGACTCTACTCTAATACAGCAGACAGACTCATGGAGCTGTGACTCTAATACAGCAGACAGACTCATGACTCTAATACAGCAGACAGACTCATGGAGCTGTGACTCTAATACAGCAGACAGACTCATGAGGAACTGACTCTAATACAGCAGACAGACTCATGACTCTAATACAGCAGACAGACTCATGACTCTAATACAGCAGACAGACTCATGAGGAACTGACTCTAATACAGCAGACAGACTCATGACTCTAATACAGCAGACAGACTCATGACTCTAATACAGCAGACAGACTCATGACTCTAATACAGCAGACAGACTCATAAGGAACTGACTCTAATACAGCAGACAGACTCATGACTCTAATACAGCAGACAGACTCATGACTCTAATACAGCAGACAGACTCATGACTCTAATACAGCAGACAGACTCATAAGGAACTGACTCTAATACAGCAGACAGACTCATGACTCTAATACAGCAGACAGACTCATGGAGCCACTGAGGCAGAGCAGCAAGCTCGTAGAAAGTTGTAGGAGTGGGATAAACAGAAACATTCTCTTTCTCTAGAAAACCAACTTTTAACGCGCCTGTGTCAGTTATCACCTCAAGCACAGACATCTCTATCTTTTTGTGTGTTTATGTGTCACCTGGAATAATGCAGTTGATCAGTGTCTGACTAGAACCCCAGAGGTCTGCTTGGTCTGCATTCACTCCAGAGGAGATATCAGTCAGCCTGGGTCACAAGCACTGTCCCCTCAGGCCAAACCATCTCCCATCACTCAGCCTCTGTCAGGCTCCTTGTTAGCACCCTCCCCTTGCAGTGGCAGCTGTGCCCTCTGGTCGCTTGAGTTGCCCCGGTAGACACAGACATTCACCATTCAGCTTCACACCAGACAGTGAACTGCTGGCTCTGATTAACTGGTAGTCTTTTGTGAAAGGGTTTTTTTTCTGTAAAGAAGACACATTAGCTGGTAGAAAATTAGTGTTCATAGAAATATTTAACTTTCAAAGAGCAATTTCGTTTTCATTTTTTGATATCATCCTGTATCGTCCCATCCATCTTTGTCATGGATTACACGTAACTAAAGTCTGCACTTTTTCAGTGCACCATCTATCTGCATTGAACCTTTTCTTCAATAGAAAAGCGATGTGACATGTCCCATTATCCATACCACTGTTGGGTCTAACAGGATTTACCATATCCATGTCGAGTAATCTCATTAGCAGAATATTATAGTGGCCGAGACCAGGCCCTTTTGTGCTTTAAAACTTGACGAGCAGACCTCACATTCAGATTTGCCACACTGATGTCTTTGGTGCGTGTGTGGCCCCCGACCGCTTGGCTTTGTGTGGACTGCAACGCTCTTCTTACGACACGCACGACTGCTTCCAGTTAAGTCCTGACACTGGAAAAAAAGAGAAACTAGGCATTGAGTCACAATGGATGTCTGGGCCCGGAGCCCTGTTTCTGCACTCCAGATCTCCCCCCTCCGTCCCTCCCTCCACCCACCAGCAGCCAATCTGTTCCTCATTTAAGCTCATCTCCACCCACTCCGACGCTCTGCTGGCTAATGGTGGGTATTAAATGTAGCACTTGCCAGAAAAGAACTGGTGATAACTTCTCTGGTTTGTAAACACACTTTATATCCTGATGGTTAAGCAAGTGTGACCGAAGCAGGCGAGGTGTCAAGATGCAAGCCACACTCTTAACTGGCCACAGATCACTCCCTTCCTGCGCCCAACTGTTCCACTAACCACAGCCATTAACTCGGCGAGTAATGGCAGCATATTCAGCAGCAAGGTAATTCAATTCTCCCCTGTTCCTTTCGAAATTTCGCCCATCCAGTCCTCCCTCGACTATCTCATAACCCAGAACCAAGCTTGGAACAGGCCTAAACTGTAACCTAACTTTCCCAGAACTACACAATCAGCCACTGCCATCCACTAATCATTTCTACACCTCACCCTCTCCCATTAGTGAGTGTGTACAACATTTAGACTTCCTCCTTGTCTCCGCCACTCATGTTATATTACTGGAGATAGTTTTTAGAAACTCACCCCTCTTCCCATCTAGCAGCTTCCTGGTAGCTCTGTGGTAAGTGGTTGGCCTCTCTCCGTCGGGTGGAGAGTGTGCAGGGCAGGGTTTGTCAAGGTGCTGCCCTCCTGTTGGGAAGGCATAGGGAGTGTGCTAAGTGTGGTCTGACGTAAGGGCTGATGGGTCTTGGGATGTGAACAGAGGGAAGCTTCACTGTGTCATCTCTGTCAGAATGAAAGTCTTCTCCGCATGCCATAACATATGCTGTCCACATTATGACCAAGATTTAAGCGCAGACAGAGATTTAGCAGATGTTTTCCTAAATGCCTAATCTCTTGAAAGAAATGATCTGAAATTGTCATGGAGTGACCTGGAACAAAAACCCTTGCTAATATAATATATATTTGACTTTGACGAGGGAATGGGCATCACCAATACAACTCCTTTTGGCAACAGTTAGCATAAAGGTCCCTGGACTGAAAACCTGATTGGAACGGGAAACAGGAAAGGTTTTTATTATTGCCTTGCAGTAGTTTAGTAGTTTAGCTGGACTGGCTGTGTTTCACAGCTGTGTGTCCCAGAATGTGTTTAGGAAAGGAACTGAACTCCTAAGAGGTTGCCCCATGTAGCTCTAGGAGCTGCCTCAGAGCACAGCCTGATGTTTGCATTCGGTGAAGCATTTTTTCCACTGCTTAAGTGAAGCTTAATTGTAAGTGTACTGTTGTTCTGATGCCATGTGTTTGCTTACCTCAGACTGTATTTCTTTTTCATTAGTATAATTAGGTATCTATTCATGTCAGGCCAAGTCTACATTATAGGCAGTTTCCATAACCTATAGAGCCCAACAAGCTATTTAAACATCATGAGTAAACTTCAGCAGTCTATCCAACAGGATTACAATAACTCCATGATAAGGCTAACTAATGCTAGGTCCAGTTACTTGTCATGACATTTTGTGCTCTGGGTTATATATAATATGTTCTTGGACAGATGACAATTTGATGTGATAATTGCTGAGTGGAGCTTTTTGCACTTATAGCTAAGTGAATGCATTATGTTTTAGCTTGGCTACACAGTAGACATGAAATTAATGGTCTACGAGTCTCTTTTTGGAGGTGGGTGTTCCTGGTTAAAAATATCTATGATATGGTGAAATAGCCTATATTTACAGGTAGGCTATATGGATGATCTGTGGATATAACAATAACATTAGTGAAAGATCATTTGTTAAATTGGCTGACTCGATTTCCCGACGTTATGTTTCTTCACATAGTAGCCTGTGTAGTGTACTGGAGACATGCTGGCGACTGATGCTATCCTCCATGGGTTTAAGTCTCTTTGTTCCTCCCATGCCTGAGGTTTTTGGTGTGAGCCTAGAGTGAGACTACTTCTTACACCAGCTGAACACAAGCGCATTCTTAGCTCACTACAGAACATAAAGTTGTATGAAGTAACAACACTCGACGTCCAATCTCCTGCCCCTGAACAACATGCATAAGTATGAATGACACCATGTCTTTGAAGCAAGCTCAGTAGATACTGTCAAGTGCTTCTCTCTGTCCAGAAGCCCCTTGCGCCCCTTCTCCTAAAACCCCTTGCTCTCAACGGGCATCCGCTGCCTTATCTGACAGCCTAGAGAGTCAGAGGGAGAGAATCCACACAGAGTGTTCATTGTTGGTATGGTTCATCGTGCTCCAGACAAGGCTTCTGTGCAGGGCTGGATTACTCACCCAGTGGGAAGTGCACACTCATCTCCTATGGCTAATGGCACAGACGTCCTCTGCAGATTAGAGGTAGTGCACAACTGTGCTGGACGGAGATTATGTAAGGCGGCTGACAAACAGAGTGTTTCATCTGTCTTGGGAATAAATGAAAACTGGAGTGTGGCATCGTTAAAGAGCATGAGCGGGCTAGTTTGTGACTTCACAGAAGAGCATGTGGTGGGAGTAATTTAAGGGCAGAAATGACTGGTCACTGCTTCCTGGAGTCTCATGTAGGCCACAGCCTTACAAAAATAAGGGGCAATGCTGTTAGCCAGTTAGTGTACGATAAGCTGTCTTTTTGTATTAGCAGTAACTGCAGCCTGGGTTCCATTGTGTCATCATTAGATCCATACTGTGGCACATGGAGCTAAACCTCTTAATCCTGAGCTTTAAAGTAATGCCTTTTTTTTAATACTGGCATCCCTGCAGGCTGTGTAACTGAGAAATGCATTGGCCTTTTGAAACAGCCATGATACAGCAAGCTTTCCTTTCCCCACATTTCTCTCAGACAGACAGACAGACAGCAGAGCATGAGAGTTGTTTTGTGTGGTGGCACAGCACTCAGCTGAGTGGCCTTGTGTGACGTCAACACACAGCCATCGCAGGTCCATGGGGTAGAGGCTGGGGGGGTGGGGGGGGCTGCAGGTGCTGTGAGGGGGGTTGCCAGATCCAGTGCCTGTGAGTCTCATTGGCCCTGGCATCGTGGCTGGCATTGTTCATTTGACATTGTGCACGGGGTCCCGTTGGGGAAACAGCTGTGGCTGACGGACTTCCCAGACCGGCTGGTTGGCAGTGGGGCTCGCTCTGTCAGGACTCTCCGTCGGAGGCCAACTTTGATCAGCTTGGCCCTCATACATTCAGGCCCGTCTCTTCCTCCATGTCAGCTTTCAACTCCACACTACTGATATCTTATGAAACTAATGAAAAACAGCCTTCCCTTTGGCAGGGTTCAAGACACGTGTGTCCTCCACAATCAGTGAAGAAAGGTAGTGCTCTGCACCACAAAATAAGCACTGTGATTTTCCTGGCAGGCCCAAGGTATAGTTTCCTCTGTGATGGAGTAACTAACACACAGTCTGTGGTAACCATGCTGAGTGACCAGTGACTACTGTTGCACCCTACAATCAAACTCCGTCTCAGTGACCCACCATTTACTCCTTTGGTTTAATCACTTCAAATGCTCTGGAAAAGAAAGTTAGACCGAGGTCTATCTATCTATCTATCTATCTATCTCTCTCTCTCTCTCTCTCTCTCTATATATATATATATATATATATATATATATATATTTATTTATTTTTCTCAGAATAAATGTACTTAAATTAAAGGTTGGATTTATATATATAATAATAATATATATATATAACAAAACCACATGTGCCACACTTATTGGCACCCCTGCATTTAATACTTTGTCCAACCTCCCTTTGCCAGCACTGAGTCTTCTCCTATAACATCTTATAAGGTTAGAGAATACAGAGCAGGGAATTTGAGACCATTCATCTTTATAGAATTTCTCCTGATCGTTCAGGGTCCTAGGTCCTGTCTTGTGCATTCTCCACTTTAGCTCATCCCACAGGGTTCCTATGGAGTTTAGCTCAGGTGATTGAGATGGCCATGGCAGAAGCTTCATTTTGTGTTCTGTAAAGCATTTTTGTGTAGATCTGGACATGTGTTTTTGATCATTGTCTCGTTGGAAGATTCAACGACGACCCGGCTTTAGTGTCTTGGCAGAGGCAGCCGGATTTTGATTTAATATGTCCGCGTATTTTATGGAGTCATGATGCCATGGACCCTAACAAGGTTCCCAGAGCCTTTGGAGGAAAAACAGCCCTGCAACATCACAGACCCGCCACCATACTTAACAGTGGGGATCAGGTCATCCTCCTTACACACCAAACCTACCTTGAGTGTTTGTTGCAAAAAAAAGCTCAATTTTCGTTTCATCTGACCATAGTACACAGTTCCAGTCAAAGTCCCAGTGTCATGCCAGCGCTGAGCCCTGCTCCTGCCACGCCCCCTCCGACTACAACTCACCTAGCTGCGTAACATTTCCAATCACCTGAGTATTGATCACTGTCACCTGTCACACTATTTAAACTCCCCGCACTTTCATGTCTGGCTTCGTTTCTTAAAGGACTTAACCCTGAAGACTCAAGCTCCAGACTGTTCGAATCCCGTATTCATTCTCCCCTCCAACCCCAACCCCAACCCCAACCTCCGGGTCATATATTCTCTCTGCGTTATCTCCCTAGTTCCCGTGTTCCCTTGTTAGTTTTCCAGTTCGTTATTTTGTCAGTTTTCCCTAGTTTCATCATTAACTTCTGAGCGTTATATTTATGGACTTTAAACCTCTGACAGTTGTGTTTTTGTGAATAGTATCTTTTGAGGGTTTATCCCGTATTGTTTGTATTACCAGTGAACAACAGTTGTGTTATCCCCGTTTGTTCTCCTCTGCATCATGGATTACTGCTTGTTCCAAAACACTCTGATCAACCTTTTTTTATAAAAAGTTTATAAGAATTTCTGGGGGTGCCAATAATTGGGGTGCATATGATTTTCTTAAAAATAATTAAGGGCATGAATTATATTTATTAGATTTTTTTATTTTTACGATTTATGTCATTTTTTCCAGTGTGACATTAAACTAATTCACCAAAAGGTGAATTTATTACAACCCATTTTACCCATATAATATATTTTGTTGCCATTATCCCTGATCCTTTTCGCTTATTCGAAATCCTCTTCTTAGAAATATAGTGGTAGGAGTTTTTTTAAAAGATGTTTGGCATGTTGCCTTGAATACCGTAACAGCAAAAGTAGTAGTAGTAGTAGTAGTATGAGGAGATATTGATCTCAGTAGTAGTAGTAGTAGTAGTAGCAGTAGCAGTAGTAGCAGTAGTAGTAGTAGTAGTAGTAGTAGCAGTAGCAGTAGTAGTAGTAGTAGTAGTAGTAGTAGTAGTAGCAGTAGTAGTAGTAGTAGTAGTAGTAGTAGTAGTAGCAGTAGTAGCAGTAGTAGTAGTAGCAGTAGTAGTAGTAGTAGTAGTAGCAGTAGTAGTAGTAGTAGCAGTAGTAGCAGTAGTAGTAGCAGTAGTAGTAGTAGTAGCAGTAGTAGTAGTAGTAGTAGTAGCAGTAGTAGTAGTAGTAGTAGTAGTAGCAGTAGTAGTAGCAGTAGTAGCAGTAGTAGTAGTAGCAGTATTAGCAGTAGCAGTAGTAGTAGTAGTAGTAATAGTATTAGCAGTAGTAGTAGTAGTAGTAGTAGTAGTAGTAGTAGAAGTAGTAGTGGTGTTGCTGATTTTGAAAAATAAGATAAACTTCCGTTTAATTTAAATTTTTAATTATTTGTGTGCTTTTACTTAGAAAAGTAGATCCACTTGCTGATATGACCTATTCAGCTGCACATGAAATAATGAGCCTCTGGTAGCTATCTGTCAGAGGAAGTGAGTCAGTACTGACTACAGTCACATCCTGGCAGGATTAACAGGAGCCCACATATTCTCTCTCTCCTCCCTCAGGATGTTTACCCTCTTTACTTGCTTTCCAGTGGCCTGTTGGGTTATTAGCTTAGCTCTGCACATGGAGCATGGCCCTGTAGTCACTGTTACCTTACTGCTACTGGAAAGAACCTTGACCTCAGCACGCCTGGAGGTACTGGAAAATCACCATGACCTGTTGGAGCAGTGCTCCTCGTCTGACAACAAGGTGTGACAGAATTGCTTACGTTCTTAGTAACACTAGTTGGTAGTCTGTCACCATTTCAAATGCTACCATGAAACAAGACTAATGTCGTCAGTTTTCCCATTGTCAAGCTACAATACCCAGGAAGATATGTTTTCTTTTGAAAGATGATCCTCTTTGTCCACCCTCCGGGGAACGCTACAGAAAGACTCACTGATGGGAGACTGGACACTGGACAGGGAGAATGAATCTCATTTTGGATTATGAGGTTACACATTGTAAATAATCGCTTCACTTGAGCGTCTTTGTTTGCATTGTCTTTTTGGTCTGCGTTCTTACAATGGTGAGAAGCATGCTTTTTAGGTTGCTAACTGCAAAACGCAGCAAAAACGAGAGGATAGAAAAACAGCTATTGCTAAATCTCACACGAGGAGCGACAAGCAAGCAAGCAGCAAGCAGACTCATGCAGACTTGTCTTGAGGTTACGAGCACAGCAAACGTACTGCCCTCCAAACGCCTGTGCCCCTCTAAAACGTTGGCTGAGACAAAGCGCTGCCTCTGTGTTGATGTGAGCGCAGTGTGTCAGCGCTCTCCCCGGCCCACCACGTGCTCGTCTGACACTAGCCTGGGGAAGTGGGGAACAGCCCAGTGACTCATTGTGGCTGCGCTGATTTAAGCAGATGTTTTTCAGGCCCTTCCCTTTCGCTAGGCTCAAACTCGGGGCTAATGTTCCTTCCAAATCCATCCTCACAGGCCCCTCTGCTCCGCAGGCTTCCAGGCTTGCCTAATGTCATGGAGAGAGAGAGAGACAGAGAGAGAGAGAGAGAGAGAGAGAGAGGGGCCATTACTCAGAGATGGCAGGGCCAAGGACAGTTCAGCATGTTTCTTTTCATCACGTTGTCTTCTCTCTGTTTCATTTCTGTTCTTCCGTTCTGAAATACAAGATGATTTTGTGATGTACACTGCAAAAAAGAAATTCTATCCTAGTGTGTGACTCCGTTGCAGGTTTTGTTTTGAGTTTGTGAACTGTTTATTTATGTACTGCTTGATAAGATGAGGATTGCAATGCACACACCAAGTATAGGTTCAATCACTACACCGATCACCTGAAAATGTACATTTTGATATACATGCCAAAGGTCTGTCTAAATGAGACTCAATGAGACTTGTGTTTTTTGGCCAAGACATGGTTGGATCTGTTGGGTCTGAGCTGTGGACGAGGTTTGATCATTTCTCTCTCCTGTCCTTAGTTCCCAGAGTGTGGATTCTTTGGAATGTATGACAAGATCCTTCTCTTTCGGCATGACCTGAATTCCGAAAACATCCTCCAGAGACTTACTTCAGCTGAGGACATTCATGAAGGGGATCTTATAGAGGTTGTGCTCTCTGGTGAGTTTCAATGGGTTTACATTTGTTGGGCTTGAATTTCAGCTAAACTGAAATGATTTGGAGGTTTAACACTTTATTACGTAAATTAATTTACTACATATAATAATTTACATTCATAAGACACAATCCATCAAGGGCTGCAATATCCAATGGCAGAAGGTGAAGCACTCCCCAACTATGCAGTTGTGTGTGGTGCAAGTTAGCACAGGCTAAATGAAATGGCTGAGACTTCCTTACCTACTGAGGCCCTCCATATGACCTCACACAAACATACACACCAACATCCACCACTATTGGCTAACATGTCTGTTCAAACTAAACAGTTCTGTAACTATAATTTATTGTGGCCTCATAATTTATGAGTATGAATCACCACTTAAGCCAAAAAGGTGTGTCTGCCCTGGTCTGTACGTTTTGTATGATTTCGTATTCAAGGTTACCCATAGGACAAATCCCACAAGCATTAGTTTGGTGATTATTTCCCTGTGGGTTATGCCTCTGGAAACCTGATACAATGTCTCAATCAGATTATGATGCCTGAAGGCAAATCAATCCCTTCACTATGTTCTATCACACCTGAAACAGTAGCACAGGTTGAGATTTTCAACTAGCCACTGTAAAAAAAAATTGTCTGCAACTGCTGTGCTTCTAGCACAAACAACAAAAACATTTGAGTGAGCATGGAGCCTGGGCTCTTCCCCTGTGACTCTTCCCCTGTGACTCTTCCCCTGTGACTCTTCCCCAGCTCTTACAGTTGGCCTCAGCATTTACAGGTGTTCTGTGGTCCCCATTTGTTCCTGTCATAAATGACTTTTGTATCCTGCTTGGTGTGCAGTCTAGCAGATGTGGCTGTAACAGGCGTGGGTTTCCTCTCTCTGCTGCCTCCCCACTGGGGAGCACTTCGGCACACCTGCCTCTCACATCCTCCCGGCAGTGTGAGGGCACGCTGGTTCAGTGACTCCTGTCGCGGGTGCCTTAGCACATTGGCGCCCTTAGCAACTGATTTCAAGGTTGGTTGTGTTGCTTTGTTTTCAGTTGGGTAACAGAGATTTGCTACTGCTGAGGGTTGAGCTGATCCCAAATCAGCAGTTTAGAAAGAGGAAGGGTTTGTGTGTGTTTGGATTGTGTGCCCAGACACAAAAGCAAGTATGTTACATTTGCTTCATACGCACTTTAGATCCTAGGTGTAATGTTTTTGCCATGAGTATACAGTTGTGTCTAAGGGGATCTGAATGGATGTTCAAGAGTTCATTCAGATAGTTAAACATGAGAGAATATTGAGAAATAGATTCTTTAGGACCACAAAGATCCAGTGGAATATATATTATATGTCACCTTGCACACACACATTCACAAACATAAACATATTGTGGTTCTCTGGCTGGGCCTATCATTCTTCAGGTCTTTCTCTTGACTCTTCTTGACGAAAGTTTATTCTAGACAGAATGCCCCTGACTGAGAAAGGGAGGAGAGTACAGCTTCTCCTTGGCGTCAGGCTCAAAGGCGAGAGCTTGTTTTTCCTGTTTGAGGTGACGGTAGCAGATCTGGGGACTGTAGACGCAAACCGTGATGTGAGCAGCAGCTCTTGAAAGGGCCAGAGTGCCTCGGTCTGTTGGGAAGACGTCCTTGGGGAAGAGGCCCTTGTGCGGGCTCTTTGTGTGTTGCCATATGTCAACATCAGCACTATCAAATCTCAGCAAAAGTCAGCTTTACAGACAAACTCATTTTTTTTTGTCATTTATTATTTCATCACCCATAAATACTTTTGGAGCTGTGTAACAAACTAAATTGAGTTAAGCAATATGTCTGATCCTATCTTGTGTCATTTTCAAAAAGATTTGGACATGCCAGTTCAAGTTATGCTGAAAAAAATGACAAAAAGAATAAATGACCAATGAATGTAGGGTTTGCCTCTTAAAAGGAGCTGCATGATCAGATTTCTTCTGGTGTCCCAACTGTTTATGTCCTTAATAGCTCAAAGTTGTAATAAGCATGTGATGATGTTTAAGCAGTGAGTTGAGCCAACAGTGTTTATGAATGTGTCGGGGCCTATCATGAATGCCCCTTTTATGTGTTTGGGTCAGAATGTTCTGTGCTGCTCCCTGGCATGTAACTTGCTGCTATTCAAAGTGTTCTACTTCACTCCTTTGAAGTTTAAAAAAGAGAGGAAAAAGAAGCAGGGGAAGAAAGAGTGCTCTTCTATTCAGTTTCAAACTTTACTGTCGCTTGTTAGGGTTAGTTCTGGCCATTTGGTTCCCCAAATTGATTTGTCACTGTCACTGTGCCCCACTAAGAGGCTGCATGGAAACACCCTCACTAGTCACAAATGTATGAAGAGTTGTAAAACATTTTGTTACGTACAATATCAATGTCCTGTCAGTGCTTCCTGTCCATATGATTTCAGTGGAGCCTGTCTGATGCACAGTGTTTGCTGAATCTGTCTGTTGCACAATTTTGTATTCTCACATTGATGTGTAGGTAAAAAAAAGTATTATTCAAAACACACAAGACAACTTTTGTTATACAGCTCTTCCGAATGCTGCAGAATATTCCTCTGATTTGGGCCAATATTTCGTTATAAATACCGCTGGAAAAAAATCTATGACCACTGCCATTGTTGATGGATTTTGTGCTTCTAATTCACATCTTTCAAATCATTCTGTTCACGTTTCGTATTGGAAATTCATTGTAATTTATAGTCAGCAAGTAAAACATTGCTGCGCAACACCTGAAACTTTTTTAGAGGAATGTATTTTTTCGTTTTGGCAAGTAACCGTATAATAAGCAGGATAATGTATGGTCTGCCGGTCATTATAAAAAAATAAATCCCGACGGGACGAACAGGGCCCTGCGCATAGTGGATTTATTTTTCCATAATGACTGGCGGACTGGACATTATCCTCTACTTATTTAGCAGCACACTAGTACAAGTAAAAGCAGCAGCATAATAAGTATGCCAATTTAGCAGCATGATAATTGTGCATGTCTCTATTACATGCGTAGTGATCCATTAGATCATTTATCTCCACAGTCAACAGACTCAGGATTGACATGGCAGAGAAAGTACTTGCCAGCCCACAAGGTGACTGCCGTTACCAGAGGCCCAAACTCTCTTGGTTTTAGCTGGCAGGCACTTTAATGGTATCACTCCCTCTCTTAAAGGCCCAGGGCCAAACCCTGTTGGCCTAAGTTTCTCTCTGCCAATTCCAGGCTGAATCTGATTCATTCATCTGATTCATAGCCTCATCAGAGACAATAAACACACCAGTTCCTTTATAGACTGAGTGGCTGGCAATTACACGAAACCTAAAAGACATTTGGAACAGTATCTGGCTGAAAACTGGCCAGACGTTCAGCTCACTTTACGTGTCTCCTAGAGGTGGACACTGAGTCTATTTGCCCATGTGAAATGAGCCTCATATCCTTTGGGGATGAATAAAGCTGAAGGGAGGCTTATCATGACCAAATGTCAGCCTAAACAGGCACTTTTCAAATGTGTCTTTAAAAGCCATGAATTGCAGTCCAACAATGTAGGTCCTTCAGAGACAGACATGAGCATGTAGGTCAAATTAAGTTCCAGATGTCCTTTCCTTCAGGCTAATGGTCAACATTCTTCATTATTTAAGTACAAATGCTTGGACCTGGTGCAAGGGATTCAAAAACTCTCAGAAGTGTCTCCCTCTCACAGTCTGTCTTTCTCTCTCTTTACTGGCTAGCTCACAATCTCTGTCCCTCAAGCAATCATTTCTCCTCCAGGTTCCTGGAAACTTTGAGTGTTAGGTGGCTTAACTGCCTAAGCTGGTATCACTTTTCACTTTTTTGTCAGCCTATGACTTATCCCTGATGAGTAACAGTGATGAGATTGATGGCTCTCTGCCTCACAAGTCACGTAATTTCCACCGGATCGAAACAAAACCGACAAATCTGCACTTGTTGTGGTGCTTTGCCTGACCAATGTTGTGAGTCAGGGCAGTGAGTCACTGACTCTGATTCAGCTGATTGAATAACAAGAGCGGTGTGTTACAGAGGGCCTGGCCCTCGGCTCTCTCTATCCTGTCAGGACACCTTGAGTTGTATGGAGCTCCGAGGGTGGATGTCACCCGACACCAGCCCTCTGTGCCCAGTGGCACCTCAGCAGCGCCCCCCTCTGAATTCTCCCAGTCACTGCAGCCTCATGTTTCCAACGCATCCATGCGCCACTCGTGCTTGCTACTGCTCTGGTTCAGATGTCAAGTGACGGAGCAAACCAGAGCGTTGTTGTCTGTGTTGCCAGAGCCAAAACATAAACATACTTAAAATCCCCATTTCAAATGTTGACCTCAAAGAGACTGCTGACATGAATAATGTGTTGTCTGTTTAGAATGTCCCCTCAGGGCTACCATCTATAGATGTCTGTCCACACGCAACACATGTTATGGTCGAAATCATGTGGTTCTGTGCAGCCGACCAATGTTATTTACAAAGTTTTGTTAAATCAAAATGTAATTTCTTTTCTCCTTTTTCTGTGTGCTTTCTGTCCTCATTTGTCCTTTCATTTGGTTAGCGGGTCTGTTGTGTTTGAGTTTCCCTTGGTTGGAGTTTTAGTGTTTTAAGTTCTGTCTGACTTGGGATAGCGGGTCTGTTGAGTTTGAGTTTCCCTTGGTTGCAGTTTGAGTGTTGTAAGTTGTGTGTGACTTGGGTTAGCATTTGTGTCTGTTGTGTTTGAGTTTCCCTTGGTTGCAGTTTGAGTGTTTTAAGTTGTGTGTGACTTGCAGCCCAGGCCACAGTGGAAGACTTCCAGATCCGACCCCATGCCCTTTACGTTCACTCCTACAAAGCGCCCGCTTTCTGCGACTACTGTGGAGAGATGCTGTGGGGCCTTGTCCGACAAGGCCTTAAATGTGAAGGTATAGTTTGAAACCATTGCACACACACACACACACACACACACACACACACATACATTGAGTTATGATTGAGGTATAATGTTAAGTTTTATGTTAAGTAGTTTTACTTGATTTATACATTTTACAACGATAGCCCCAATGCTACATGTATACTCCAGGGATCAGGGAAATCAGGGAACACCCATATAGAACAAGTCTGTAAAAGTTAATGTAAATTTTTACGTTCACACACATAGTTATGGCCCGTTTTATATACAGTTACATAGAAAAGTAGTTTTATATATGCCCTACCTTGCATGTTGAAGGGCCATATGCCATTTTTTACATATACATATTGTACATAAAATGTGAATCCTATGTTTTTTACAGACCTTTTCCTTTTTTTGCTGGCAGTAGCGAAGCTTAGTCGCCCAGCTTACGAAATGTTTTGCATAGTAGGTTTGAGGAAATAACAGAAAAATACTGTCTGTAAAAATGTCCACATTAGGGCTACCCAATGTTCAGGAGGTTATTTCATTTCCAGAATGCATTGTGTGTGGTAAGTCAGCAGACTTTGACATACTGTCAGAGATGAGTCCATTTCACTCTTGGTGCAAGACCCATAACTCTAATGCTCTGCACTCAGAGGACTCTTTGTGCCAAATGCCAGGAGATGACTCATGGTTGAATCTTGCCTGAAAGAAAAATATGATTGATTGTGTAATGAGGCAGGTCCTATCAGTCAAATATTAAAACTCAAGAATGCACTGAATTAGACGATGAAAGGATGAAAGGAAACGTTGTGGGATAGCTAAATAACAAACATGTAAGCATCTTATTAGCAACAACATGAAATGAATGACCAAAAATATAATCATGGCATGGCATGGCATTTTCTTCCTTAAAAGAAGTTTGGCCTGAGCTCCATGTAGACAACATGCATTCCTAGAGAAGAGCGACACCACACAGACATGAACACATGAGAAACACTACTGGATGTGTAGTGGGTAGTGACACATATCAACATCCACCCACACTCAGGACAGACCTCCCCTATCACTGGGACACACACTCAGGACAGACTTCCCCTATCACTGGGACACACACTCAGGACAGACCTCCCCTACAGTGGGACACACACTGAGGACAGACCTCCCCTATCACTGGGACACACACTCAGGACAGACCTCCCCTATCACTGGGACACACACTCAGGACAGACTTCCCCTAGCACTGGGACACACACTGAGGACAGACCTCCCCTATCACTGGGACACACACTCAGGACAGACTTCCCCTAGCACTGGGACACACACTGAGGACAGACCTCCCCTATCACTGGGACACACACTCAGGACAGACCTCCCTTATCACTGGGACACACACTGAGGACAGACCTCCCCTATCACTGGGACACACACTGAGGACAGACTTCCCCTACAGTGGGACACATGCTTGGAGGTATGCTTGGACAGATGGAAATATATACTGTATGCTCAGCGGCACAACATCACAGCAGGGCTTGTTTACATCATGTGCACATCAAGGAGGCGAGGCGAAGGTGGCAAGTGTTCACCAGACCCCGGCACGGAACCACACAGGCCGTCTCTGTGGCCCTGGCCGGGGGGCAGGTGGAGCGGTCGGCTTCAGCGTGCAGCAGGATGTCTGTCTCCATGTCCTTCTGGACTTCCTTCTGCACGGAGGAGCCCGCTTTGAAGCCCCAAATCTGGGGCTTTTTGAGTGGAGCCAGGGGCGCTTATGCCAGTGGCTGGGCCAGCCCTTCAAAGGGAGGGTTCCTCTCTCAGAGGCCACACACAGGGAGATGACATGCTCTCGTGCAGGAGGGATTCAAGTCTCCAGGTCTTATGGGGAGTCTGAAGAGTAGATTATTGACTGTAGCTCATATCGAAGACTAGCTTGTAAATCCATTTATAGCTGTATCCTAAAGATGGCAGCCTGTATTTCTAGCGTGGTGGTGAGAAGGGTTGAAAGAGTAGAAAACTCAGGCTTGGATCTCTTTTCTTCCTGGCCAAGTCGTATTTTTTTCCTTTTTTGGCTGCTTACAAGGTATCTAGATTGTATTTTCCATATGTTTGGCCAAACGTTATATTTCAGCAGAGCCCTCTAGTGGGCACGAAGGGTACTAACGCCCCAGCCTGTGCGGGCAGATGTATTGAACTCACTTGCACAATGGTGAGGGCAGTGTTGAAGCATGCTTTCCCACCACGTAACAAGAGTTCTCTGTTTGTCCTCAGGTTGTGGTTTGAACTACCATAAGCGATGTGCTTTTAAAATCCCCAACAACTGCAGTGGGGTGAGGAAGAGACGACTGTCCAATGTGTCCCTGCCAGGCCCGTCCCTGTCCATCCCACGGCCCCTCCCAGCAGAGCATGCTGTGGTCCTCCAGGAGGAGGTAAGGCACTACATACACTACATACACATACAGGTGGCCCCATATCATGCTAGTTCTTATGGTGCACAAAGATGCACAACTAGTGAATACTTCTAAATGTTTGAATGCTTAAAGGACACCATTCTGTGATCAGTACATAGGGTAGAGGAGGCCTCAGTATTCAAAGACATTTGGCAAAGACGTTTGGCAAAGACGTTTAAAGTGCATAAAAGTACACCGTGGCATGTTGTGGCAGATCCAAATTGCTGATGGTATCAAGCCCCACACTAGAGCACACAAAGGCAAAGTCAGAGCAGTGCCAATGAGAACAGAAGTGAGTGAAATGCAGCCAAGTATGAGCATATTTACAGGGTAAGTCACGTACCAATCCTAATAACGAAACTGACATCTCATTCTAAAAATAGGGTTTTGGAGAAAGGCTTTGGCGTTCAGCGGACCCCATTATCCTATTCTTAATTGATGAGTCCATGGGCTGCAGTCTGCCTCAGCACACACTCATCTCATGCTGATGCTTTTAAGACCTTGCTTTGCATCGAAATATATTAATTGGCAGCTTTTGCCAGGTAGATATTTTTGGGCTTGGTTTTGACAAAGGAGCTTAACATTGGGCAGAGTGTGTCGTCGTCCCTTTTCGGAGCTTGCGTAACCATTTTTGCGTAAGCCAGAGACAGTACATGTTCTTTTGTGTTGGCCTATAATGAAAGGTCATTGGAAATGGAATTAAGTCAATTGAATCAGGTCTCTGTTGATTCCCTCCCATGTGTGTGTGTGGCCAGCCCCTTCTGGACACTCAGAGTTTGTCAGAAGGAGACAAATTATGTTTATGGTTTATGGTTATGAGTTTTGAGTTACACGCTAAACAGTCATCAGAAAGCACAGCTGGAGTGACTTAGATGTGCCACCTGAAACTCTGCTAACATGTCTGAAATAGTTTCACTGGGAAAGAACATTGAATTTCCTCTTGAAAAGACTACTACTCTACATGAGTTTTTAGATGCTATCTGTAGCTCTCTACGCTTTCCTTTAACCATGAAGGGAAAAACAAATTGCAGGCAGCAGTAGCTTGTAGACACAATTAAGTACAAGATAACGCACAGCACAAAGGATCACAATGGCAAAACAGACTCTAATTAGGTGAACATTATAACATCATAATGTGACCCTGAAGGAGTTTATTTAGTAATAATGACTGGCTGCCTATACGTGATCCTGCTTGCTACACAGCTTCTTTCTTACCACAGAACATGTCTGGCCACTGTCACTGTAATGGGCTCCATTTGTCTTGCCCCGCGTCGAGCTGGAACAGAAACTCCTGGTCCCGTGCATTCTCAAACATCCAAATATGCCACGCGTCGTCTACCTTACTCACTAACTCTCCGGCTCTACTTCTCTGTGAATGGAGACGTGCGCTAGATGAATGAGTGTGTATGTGATCTGGCTGAAGGGCTCGTCCTGTGTGGGCTGTGTTCTCTCAGCAGCGCCCCCATCAGGAGGCAGGGAAGCGCATCCCCTCCTGGAGCGGCCGGCCAATCTGGATGGAGAAGATGGTTCTGGGGCGGGTCAAGGTGCCACACACCTTCGTCATCCACACGTACACACGCCCCACCATCTGCCAGTTCTGCAAACGCCTGCTCAAAGGGATCTTCCGCCAGGGAATGCAATGTAAAGGTGAACGCTTCTCTTTTCTTATCTTTCCACACCTTCTTTTCTCTTGATGAGTTTTCTTATTCGTTCTTTTTCGTTTATGTTTTCAGTAGTTTGTTGCCTGACAAATGACACGACTGATAACCCCTCTGAACTACTTCATTCTAACCTCTCACAAACCTCTCCCATACAGACTGTAAATTCAATTGTCACAAACGATGTGCGTCAAAGGTGCCAAAAGACTGCCTGGGTGAAGTCATCTTCAATGGAGGTACTGCAGACTGACATTATAAATGTTACACTTCACTCCTCCTCATTCTTCATAAGTCAGTCACATGAATATGGATTCACACATTTCACGCACACGCACACGCACACGCACACGCACACACTCACACGCACACGCACACACACACGCACACGCACACACACACACACTTCCATGTATTGTTCTCTTGTATCAGAACCAGCCAGTCCCGGTCCAGACTCAGACACCACCATGGAGGTGGACAGCAGTGACGTGAACAGTAACAGCAGCCGAGGGCTGGATGATTCTGAGGAGCCGTCCACGCCAGAGGACAAGATCTTCTTCATGGACTCTCCAGACCTGGACCGCAAGAAGGATGAGGAGCCGGTGAAGACCATCAGGTACCTGCTCTATGGCATTATGGGTAGCTTATGAGGTCCTATCCATAGATGGAACACACATATACAGTACACACATATAAATGTGCACAAAATACTCTTGCAGTTTGGCATTTTTAGGCAGGGAATATGCATCGTTGTTTTATCACAACTTGAAAACTCACAAAAACCGCCAAAAGTGCTTACACCACAACTTTCAGTGTACCCACTTCCCTTTTCAGCGTAGTATCTAGTAGCTAGTCAAATATACAACAGTCCCAGCGTACAGAGTAGCATGTAGAGGAGAGACTATGAAGGCAGAGCAACAGCTCCGTTACAGAGGGCTCTTTCCTGTGACCTCTCAGCCCCTCCACCAGCACCAGCACCAACATCCCCCTGATGCGGGTGGTGCAGTCCATCAAGCACACCAAGAGGAGGAGCTCCACCATGGTCCGCGAGGGCTGGATGGTGCACTACACCAGCACAGATAACATGGTGAGAACACCGCACCTGACACACATGGGGGGGGGGTTAAGGGCTGGCTGTTTTTGTTCTTCTTTGGAGGGTGAACTTTAATATATATATATATATACAAATGTAGAAAATGGAAGCATCTTGAAAGTCATTGTGAAAAAAAGTGTTGTTGTGTTAAATGTGATTTGAAATACTGTTGTCCCAGATTGAGAAAGTGTTGTTGTTAATGTGATTTGAAATACTGTTGTCCCAGATTGAGAAAGTGTTGTTGTGTTAATGTGATTTGAAATACTGTTGTCCCAGATTGAGAAAGTGTTGTTGTGTTAATGTGATTTGAAATACTGTTGTCCCAGGTTGTTGTGTTAATGTGATTTGAAATACTGTTGTCCCAGATTGAGATAGTGTTGTTGTGTTAATGTGATTTGAAATACTGTTGTCCCAGATTGAGATAGTGTTGTTGCAGATTGAGCTAGTGTTGGTGCAGATTGAGCTAGTGTTGGTGCCTACAGTATGTCTAGCCTCAGTTCCTCTTGGACAAACACACTCATTCTGTCTTATTCTGTCTCATTGTGCAGAGGAAGAGGCACTACTGGAGGCTGGACAGCAAGAGTCTGACCTTATTTCAGAATGACTCAGGGGCTAAGTTCTATAAGGTAAGACTGATGTGGGTGAACTGAATGTTTGGCTTGTATTTGGCTCGTGTCCCTGTGTGTGTGTGTGTGTGTGTTTGAGGTTGGTGACTAGGACTGTGAAATCCCCACCTCCACTTTTGCTTTCATAAAGACTGCAGTTCTTCAGATCTCAGCCCTGTCAGAAAGGTTGGGTGAGATAGTGATCACTTGTGATTTTCTTCATGACATTATGCCAGAGACGAAGATGTCAACTTGTGAAGTCACATGTAAATGTGCGTTCTGGTGTGGAAAGTCCACTGCGGCCTACAAGCAGTTAGCTAGTCAAATGATATTGAAAGTATTTACATATACAAACACATGACCACAATATTTTTTTTTAGATTCAGTAGACTATTTTCATCGGTGAATCTTCCCTTACGTTTGCCATGTGGTCACACTAAAGGCCAGGCCAGGCCTGTGCCCTGTGTACACAGCAGTGGATTCATGATGTGGCTCCATAGTATTCTATTAAGCGTGGTGTATTTGGTGAAAAGACAGCATAGGAATGAGTGACATGTGAAAAGCCTGGAACAATCAAGGCAGAGAAAAGCAGACATTATCATGTCAGGAAGAAAGCTTTGGTTATCTGATGGGGATCTGCTGTGGGAGACATGAGAGAGAGCAGCATCTGGAGCGCAGTGTGGACCTCCCCCTGGGTCTTCACATGGGTAACAGCTTCCAAATGTGGTCTTACAATGACACAGTGTATCTCTCTCTCTCTCTCTCTCTCTCTTTCTCTCTCTGTATGTGTATGTGTGTGTGTGTGTGGGGGTGTATGGCCGTGGGTGTGTTTTGTGTGTTCTTTGATTGCCTGTGCGTGTGGGTGTCAGCTCTCCAGCCTCCTCAGATTCTGGTTACAGAAATGACACGCCGGTACAGTAGCTCCTCTGAGTGCTCTGTGTAGCATGAGTGTTAGCTGTGGAAATAAAAAAAAAGTGTTTACATTGAATCTTTATGGCATACAACGCAGCTGGCGCCACGAGCAACAAAACATGTTATCGGACGGATGCAGATAGAATGGTAAAGAGAGAACATTGCTCTTTGAAGAAGTGGTTCCTTTACAATTCAAAAACCCCACTCTCACTATGGGAATATTATGACACACCCTCCATTTTCCCAGCCGTAAAACCCTACGCAGGAAACCCCTTACTTTTATACAGATCTCGGTGCCATGGCAGGGTGTGTTTGGGGGTATTTTATATGGCGTTTTATGTGCAGCTTGGAACTTGATTTAGCTTGAGAAGCTCTGGTACTTTTGCCAGCTGAGCTGCCTTCCTACTTGCTCCAGACAGTGTATGTATGTTGAAATTGAGGATTTTTTTTGTGTGTTGACTGTTTCTGTTCAGCTTCCCTAATGGTCTGGTGGTCTTCAAGGATTTAGAATAATGGCAGCAGACGTGCTTGAACAGGCCTGTCTCTCTCCCGGCTGGGTGTTGTCCCTGTTCAGCCCTCCCTTCACTATAAACTGCTTGTTATGTGGTGCTGCCGTCCCTCCCTCTTTGATTAGGAAACCTCTGAACAGTCAGAAGTGACTGCTTAACTAAACTCTGCAGATGAATTGTATCGTTCACAAAATTCAGTTTGTTGTTCATTTGTAAATCTTTGTCTCAGTGATGTATTAGTAGTCTGTATAATGTGAGGTTAAAGGTCAGGGCAGTGTCTTGTTTGCTGCTGGAGAACGTGCTTCAGGATCTACTGGTCGACCTTTCCTACCCTTCTCACCATTGATCTCCTGTTTATTTACATCAGTCCCCACACCTTCACACTGAATTGAACCTTCTCAATCGCTGTTTTACTCCACTTGCTGGTTAAAGCTGTCCCCTTCATATGAATAATTTCAATTGTGTAAGGTTCACTAAATATACAAGGTTTGAATATTAATATTACTACTCCATTCTTTTCTATTCATGGTAATTTACTTCACTATGATGCAACATTGAATTGAATGCCCCCGTAGACTTTCATTATGATGTACTTTTGGCGGGTCTTGACTTGATTGTGCAGGTTGTTCTTAATGGACAATTTGACATTGCAGAATTTTCTTCTATCTGCAATGAAGGTCCTTGGAGAGGCTACATTTGAATTGGGTGGGCATTAGATTATTTTAAGTTCATATAACAAATAGTCATGTTGTAATTATGTTATTAAAGCAATACCACTGAAACCTTTACAGTGCCCCCAAGTTTGAGGCAGTTCCTGGTTGATTATGTGCAGACTGTGGGTTACCAACATGGTAGCTAATCAGCTAACTTATCATAACAACTTAGCATATGTAGTCTTCTGAGATACAGTATTTAATTCATTTACATTTTATGTCATACTGTATGGTGGCAGGCAGCTTCTGACAGCCGTGTGTTTTAAAAATGTTAGTTATGTTATTTCCATGT
The DNA here is from genome assembly GCF_900700415.2 of Clupea harengus. NCBI lineage: Eukaryota > Metazoa > Chordata > Actinopteri > Clupeiformes > Clupeidae > Clupea > Clupea harengus. The sequence goes on from NC_045165.1 coordinate 27,386,926, forward strand.
GGCTAGCTGTAGAACAAGCCAAAATGACCCATTTAAGTTGTTTGTGGCTCTATTTCCTCAAACTGCATACCCTTATCAGTCAGATTTGCATGACTTAACGTTTCTTGGTGTTTCACATTCGGTGCTTTTGAGCTCTGATTTTTCTTACTTATTGCTTGCAGTATATCCCTTTTTGTCTTTCCCAATCTCTACATTTGACTCTTTGCCTCCTATTTGGGAAAAGAAAAAATGCCATTCTGAATGTATTATGACCCTCTCGAGATGTCCTTACTGAAGCCAGATAGCTTTCGAATGACTTGATAATCCTACCAAATTAGTTTTAGGCTTCCGCCATTACTGTGGAGTTTAACTTTACTGAACCATCTCTTGGATGGTTTCTCCTCATGGCATGTGTTCCATGACCACCGTGTGCATGCAACCCTGGAACTCCTTACTGTCGTGTGACAAGCAGCATGGCAACGCATGGCTTCCGTCTCCTCCATTTGGAGGTCATGTGGCCCTCCCTTTTGAAAATAAGACCCCTGCACTTGTGGTTTGTGTTTGCCTCTGATGGGGTATGAGGGGCTTCAAGTCTGTCTCCAGCTAACGACTCCCGGCTCTCCACCCCCTCATTGTCCAGTGGCCACCCCCATTACAGTAGTCACTGTGTCTCGGTGGCTAGTGCCAGGCGGACTTGTGCACGCTCACACACATGCACACACACTCACACACACACACACACACACACACATAAAGGCTTTGGTGTGCTGCCTTGTAATCATGAAGCTCTTCAGTGGGTTGAGTCACGTGGTGCGGCCTGCTCACCACAAGCACTTCATCCGATACTGTGTGCAGACCACAGGCAGTACACAGGCCCCTATTGGTGGAAGCCAACTCCTTCAGTTCGGTTTTTTTTTCTCTTTGAGACTGAGAGTGAGGTTGAGGCAGAGGGCGGACTTTTAAAAGGGCTGCCCAGATGGCTGGCCTGCCTCATTTTGAAGTTTGGAGGGAACTGTGACAGTTGAGCAGGGGTTTACCTCTCTGTGTGATCAAGCTGAGGTAGCCCACAGTGTGTAGGTTGGAGCGAGTAGAAGAAGAGACCTGTATTGGCACCAGAAGTAATGTACAGTTAACTGACATTATTCACACTTCTGTGGACTTACTAACGATGGATGGGGATCCTAAAGCACTCTTTGAATACCTAGTAAGGAATTAACCTAAGAGTCAGCACTTGGCACCGACCCAGGCGATCGCTCACTCTAGAAACTTTTTTTTTTCATAATTAGCCATTGACTGCTCCTCAACTATGAGCTGGTATCGGACTGACTGACCCCTCTCTGCCGCCGGCCCCATAGGAGATTCCGCTGTCAGAGATCCTTCAGGTGGAGTCTGTGAAGGACTTCAGCAGCCTGGCTCTGGGTGGGAGCCCCCACTGCTTTGAGATCATCACGGCCACCATGGTCTACTACGTGGGGGAGAACACAGTGGGCCCTCACCCTTACGTCCATAACCCTGTGCTCGCTGCGTCCGGCGTGGGCCTGGATGTAGCCCAGGGCTGGGAGAAGGCCATCAGGCAGGCCCTGATGCCCGTCACACCGCAGCCTAGTGTGTGTGCCGTTACCGGACAGGGCAAAGACCACAGTGAGTACCAGTGAATGTAGACATTCCATTGTCAAATGTTGTGATATTGCTGCTGGACAAATAGCATAGATATGACTAGCCATCAGTCAAAAGTTGAATAGACAAAAGTCTTCCAATCTGTGACAGATTTACAACGTTATATTGCTGTGTTGTGAACATCATGGATGATAACACTGCATTTATTTCTATGGTGTGCCTGTCTGTCATTCCCATGCAAGAGGATTAAATGAATTGAAAAAGATGGTTGACACAAGCCCACACAATTTACAACTCATAATGAACCAATTGTTCAGTTTCATGAATGTCAACATTGACAAAAGGAAAGACTTGAACTTCTTGTTGTATGTTCCAGTCGGCGCAGATGCACTGTTTATCCCATGACTTAGGTTTTCGCAGGACTCAAGATATATTGCACCAGCTTGCTCTTTTTCCAGTCTGATTAAATCTTCTACCCTATTCAAATCATCTTGCCTACATGTGGCGTGTAGAATATTCTACCCTATTACTTTTCATCAATTCTAGAGGTTGATGCTTAGTGAGACACTTTTGTGAAGTTAGTCTCCTGGAATGACATAACCATATAACCTGCTCGTGGGTCTGGAAAGATGCTTCATAGTGAAACATGCATGTCTGTCTTCTCAATATGATTACATTATGGATCACAGTATTTCAGTATCGTTCTGAGGATAATACAATTCTTCACATTTGGGGTAAACTAGAGTATGAAATAATGGTTTTGGAAATGTATCACCCCAGGTGAATCCATGCACCCAGTATCATGTTAATAAGCCTTATTAACAATGCATGACAGAAAACTCATAGAAGACTCATGATAGAAGACTCATGATAGAAGATAGAGATGTTGAATAGCCTTCTCCCCATGCAGAGACACGTGCAGTGCTCTTGAGTGCATGGGTTAGTTGAGCAGGGCCGTAGAGTCCTGAGGTGCCAGCTGAGGAAGACTAATGGTCTATATTGCCTTTATGTGTTCCACCAGAGGAGCTGTCCATCAGCATCTCCGTGTCTAACAGTGAAATCCAGGAGAATGTGGTGAGTCTGTGGCATTTTTTACTGACAGAGTTGCACAACTTCCCAGCACAGGCTTAGCTGTCACGTTTTGTTTTTTTTCCTTTTCTTTTTCTGTGCAACTTCTGTGTTCTTTATAGTTGACAAATGCATTGAATCTGGTCTAAGTGCTGGGTACAACTTGTATGAAATACTGCTGTTGCCGAAGATGCTAGTGTGCAGCATTCAAAAACAATTAAGGACTTTAGCGCATCTGTTTGTCCACACAAAAACAACAATGAAATACTTGTTTTTAACAACATACATTTATTGTCTAAAGTCTTTGAAAAAAGAAGCCATTTCATATCTTTGCTTCTCTCTAGGATATCAGCTCAGTCTACCAAATCTTTGCAGACGAAGTGCTGGGATCGGGGCAGTTTGGAGTTGTTTATGGAGGTATGGTCGGATTGCTCTTTACTTCATAATTGGTCATAAGTAGAACTTCTCATAGGGTCAAGTTTGTGAAATGAAAACCCCAATACCTGATACTTGCCAGGGTATATATATACAGTACCTGTAATACTGAGAAGGCAGTGACCACTTTGTATATGTTGCTCTGCGCAATCAACACACACCAGTAAACACTGGACTTTTGACTTTCACTTCCCAGTTTCCCTGCTCACATTAACCACAACCTACTCCACCATGTTAGTGTCACTTCCCTAAGCACAGACAGTACAGCGAGCTCCATCATATCCTCAGGCAGGCTGGTCAGACTCACTGACCACTCTTCTGCACTAGACATACTGCAATGGGTCAGGACTTAGGAGGAGCTAGAAATACATTTGAAGGAAAGTGAAGGGCTGTAGATCTTTTATAAATGCTATGTATTTATACTTATGTAGAGGAATTGAGCAGCTGACTGTTTTGATTGCTTAGTTATGCTTGGGCCTGTTGGGTTTCTCCCTTTCATGTTGACAAAGCCAGGAGCTCTCCCTAGATATTTTTCTCACAGCATTCAGTGTGTGGATAGTGTGCCAATGTGAATTCAAATAGTTTCATGAAATACTACATGACATTCTAACATAAAATTGGTAGTTTTAACCTTAACATGTATGTCTAAGATCTTGAAATCAGTTAGTAAAAGTTAGAGTCAAGAACGGTGAATGAAACCGTTGTGTCTCTCTCAGGGAAACACCGGAAAACAGGGAGGGATGTGGCCATCAAAGTGATTGACAAGATGAGATTCCCCACCAAACAGGAGAGCCAGCTGAGGAATGAGGTGGCCATTCTACAGGTGAGCAAAGAGAGGAAGCCTGTTGGTCCATGCATTTGGCCTCACAATATACAAGATGCTAAAAGGGAGAAATGAAATATCCAAAGATAATAATTAAGTCTGACTGAAGGTTCTGGGTATCTGATAAAGGGTGGACTTTAAAGAACAATGTTTCGCCTCATGGTTGCGTGCTTTTAAACCATGACTTGTGTCTTTCTGTCAGAACTTGCATCATCCTGGAATTGTCAACCTGGAGTGCATGTTTGAGACACCAGAGAGAGTCTTCGTTGTCATGGAGAAGCTCCACGGCGACATGCTGGAAATGATTCTGTCCAGCGAGAAGAGCAAACTCCCCGAGCGGGTCACCAAATTCCTTGTCACACAGGTCTGTTCTTTCCCTTGCTTTCTATCTGGGAATGTTTTTGACCATTCTCTCTCGGCAAAACAACGAACTGCGGAACATATACCAACCAGCTCTCTCCATATGCAGATGATGAAAGCACTATAAATAGTTACATAAATAGAAATTATAAATACATTTCAGTGTGATTTATCAAAGCTATATTGAAATATATTTATATTTATATAACAAAGTGGAATTAGTTTTCATGTAAAGCATTCGGTATAGTATTCAGTGGGTTGATAGGACTGCACTGGAACATAATAATATATTTCATGTGTATGGGCATCTCCCTTATCTCTTCCATCTGTCCATATTTGATATTCTCTTTCTCCCTGTACTCTTCCTCACTCTCTCTTTCTGTGGGCCTCATGCTAGCCACTGGTAGATGCGCTTGTGTTTATTCTCGCGGTCTGTGGAGAGGGCTTTTTATTTACTAGGACAGTAGTCTGGATCCTATCATGGTTGGGCCCCTCCTACTGAATTAGAGCCCCCAGTCCAGAGGCAGGGTTTGTGGGCTGATTGGAGCTGAGGGGCCCCCGAAGGCCCCGGAGGGGTGGGGGAAGAGAACAGGAGCTCGTCCATTAGGCCCGTATCTGCAGCTTACAATTAGTGGCCACAGGCAGACCTCTGATGTGGCCCGTGGGCTGTAGACACAGGCAGATCCATCACTATCAAGGAGATGTTATTGATTATGCGTGTTGCCCAGAGAGCTCTTCTTAAAAGGCAAGGCTCGTGCTTCTGATTGTGGCTGTTTATGGATGGGGGTAAATCAGCAGTAAACGGCTTATTATTCTGTCGGGTCTGGGATGCGGCATGTGCGTTTGCATGGAACATTTGAGAACTCAGCGTGGGCTTGCTCTGCTTACTCTAACAGATCCTGGTGGCCCTGAGGCATCTTCATTTCAAGAACATTGTTCACTGTGACCTGAAACCTGAAAATGTTCTTCTGGCCTCAGCAGAACCGTTCCCTCAGGTACGTGTCCTCACCGTCTGTCAAGGGTTTTCAGTTTTGAAGGCTCCAGGCCACCGTCCAAAGGGCTTTTGAGAAAGTAAAACATCTGAATTTGTGCCTTCTCACAGGTGAAGCTTTGTGATTTTGGGTTTGCGCGCATCATCGGCGAGAAGTCGTTTCGGAGGTCGGTTGTTGGAACCCCAGCGTATCTGGCCCCTGAAGTCCTGAGGAGTAAAGGCTACAACCGCTCGCTGGACATGTGGTCCGTGGGCGTCATCGTCTACGTGAGCCTGAGCGGAACCTTCCCGTTTAATGAGGACGAGGACATCAACGACCAGATCCAGAATGCAGCGTTTATGTATCCCCCGACGCCCTGGAAGGAGATCTCCCCTGAAGGTGTGTGTGTTTGTAAGAGGAGGGTGTGTAAGTTGAAGAAGGAAGTGATGACAGTGTGTGAACAGACAACCTCTAAAAGTCAGGCTCAGCTAAACTGATGGGTCATGGTAGTGTTGTCACGACAGAGGTCTGGTGCTTCAGTTATGATTTTACTCACCTTGAATGGCAGGGAATTTGGTCAGAATGAGATTAGTCTCCCCGCCCACTCGTCTGGGGTTTACAGTGAATGTGCACATGTGTGGCTTCCTGACCTTTGCTTTTGACAAGTATCTATGAGTCATCCTCTGGTTGACCTCCGCACACATAAGTCTTACCCTCTGATGACCTTTGTCAACAAACATGCTAATATTCTCACATACCCTAGCTACAGCTCTTCTAAACCTACTTCCATGTGTTAATCCAACAGCTACAGATCTCATCAACAATCTTCTCCAGGTCAAGATGAGGAAGCGGTACAGTGTGGACAAGTCTCTCAGTCACCCGTGGCTGCAGGTATACAACCACCTACCCATACACACACACACACACACACACACACACACACACACACACACACACACACACACACACACACACACACACACACATACACACACACACACACGTGTCTCATCTAGTTATATACAGTATAAAGAGTAAACTTCAAACAGAATGTCACTGTAACGTCTGTAAAGTCTCTCAAACCATCCACCTCTCTCTCTCTCTCTCTCTCTCTCTCTCTCTCTCTGTCTCTCTCTCTCTCTCTCTCTCTCTCTCTCTCTCTCTCTCTCTTGCTGTGGTCCCTTTCAGGACTATCAGACCTGGTTAGATCTGAGGGAGTTTGAGACGCGGAGAGGTGAGCGATATATAACCCACGAGAGTGATGACGCACGGTGGGAGGAGTACTCCAACCAGCACAGCCTTGTTTACCCCAAACACTTCATCATGGCTCCCAACCTAGATGACATGGATGAGGACCCCTAGTGTCCTGGAGGACTGTGTGTGTGCGTGTGTGTGTGTGTGTGTGTGTGTGTGTGTGTGTGTGTGTGTGTGTGTGTGGAAGTATGAGCAGTGACAGCAGATTTCTCTGCTCGTGAGGGGACTCCAGGAGAACGTGGCCTTCTGTTGGCTGCTGTTGGTCCAACACACATGTGGTCTTGGAGCAGGGCAGGAAGCAGAGCACTGTTCTCAACACACATGTGGTCTTGGAGCAGGGCAGGAAGCAGAGCACTGTTCTCAACAGACATGTGGTCTTGGAGCAGGGCAGGAAGCAGAGCACTGTTCTCAACAGACATGTGGTCTTGGAGCAGGGCAGGAAGCAGAGCACTGTTCTCAACACACATGTGGTCTTGGAGCAGGGCAGGAAGCAGAGCACTGTTCTCAACAGACATGTGGTCTTGGAGCAGGGCAGGAAGCAGAGCACTGTTCTCAACACACATGTGGTCTTGGTTGCCGGGATCTGAGGAGGTGCTGCAAATGAATATGGGGCAAATGGCGGCCCCAGTGGACAGACTTATAAAGACACATTTAGTTTTTCTCATCCTCTCTTTTGTAATATATCTATATTTTTATATTTAAACATACATTCCTTGCCTTTGGATGGGTAATTGCCATTCTGAACTTTAGCCTTTTGAAAGCAGAAAGAGTGCAACCGAACATGCAGTAGTAGAACATTATTGTTATTAATGACAAGAATGATAATATTAAATGCCATTTTAATTCGAAGAAGTTGAGATGTTTGCCTGCATGATTTTATTGTAACGTGAATTTGAATTGTTCATTTGTTTTCTGCTTGTTATTTCAATAATGTTTGAGGGTATTGAACTGGAACCTTTTTCTTCTATATTTCAATGTTATCTGAGAGAGTAAGGTTCGGTGCCGTATCTCACCCTTGATCATCTTTGATGCAAGCTACTGGACCATCATCAAGAGACAAGAACTCTGGCTGCTATGAAATTACATTTTAGTATCCTCGTGATAAAAGACCAAAGATGCACAGCCAGGGTATACTGCAAAGTATTTAATGGCTCCAGCTCCAGCTCCAGCTCCAGCCCAAACCCTTTAAACAGATTCTCTAAAGAAAAGAAGATGAGTTCCTAAGTACCAAAGACCAGTCCCCTCAAAAGCACCGTAAGGCACATGGGAGTTCAATACTCAATGGTGACTTTGAGTCTTTTGAATCGAAAGCTAAGCAGTCTGAACCTATGGAGCTTCAGTGGAATGCAGTGGTATGAGATCATTCCCTTTAAATCAGTACTCAGGATGCCTTACCTTACCACTGCATATTAAAACTTTCATGGGCTGTATGGCTAGAGAAATCGAATGACGATACATGACACTAACTGTCATATTTTGGAATTTTGGACTACAATCTTGTTCATTTTCTTGAATATATTTGTTTTCTTTGAGAACATACATAAGTATAAATACCCTAATGTGCATCCCACTCATGACGTTTTTTTCACAACATTCGATTCTGAACATTTCTTATTTCATGTGGCTTGTAGTTAAACATGTTGGATGACACTAATGTTGTCTGCATCATCTGTATGTCTTTGGTAGACAAGGCACCCCAATACTATAGCATACCATACGTTTCTTCAGTTTTTCTAATGACCATTCTAATGCCAGAAGGCTTTTCCCTAAGGCTTTGGCATTTTGGTTGCAGACAATGGCACAAAGACACGAGTCCCAGCCTTTTTGAAAGTTTCTGAATGATTTCACTAAAGATTGTGACGTGTGCGTAATGTCTTTAACTTGGAGAGGAGCCCATTGTGATCGCCTCCTTTCACAGCCAATCATTTTGGGATTGCAATGACTTCTGGTAACATGTTTACTTTAAATCTATTACACAGACAGGCCTGCCTTTCAAAAAGAAGTCGACAAGAGACTAGGATGCACTTTCTGTTGTGCTATGTCTGAGTACTACAGTGTTAAGCAATTGCTGAAGTCTACAGGCCACATCTAGTCTCGGCTAGACAATGATGGCTGAGTTTCCACTTCAAATTAACTTAATGGGGTTTGGGACTTAATGCATGACCACAAAAAGAACAATGTGTATGTAGCTTTCAAAGGAGTTAATGTCAGTGTCTCAGAGAGGTTAGAATGCTCAAAAGTAAAAACCCACTTTTCTGTACGCCAAGGTCTGTTCACTGCCACTGGTTGGACATGTGTCTGTATCAGGGGCCATATTAACTCACTTTGGCAGACTGAAAGACTGAAGTCTTGTTTGGAGTGGCAAGACACCATCTCAGCCGAATGTGACATTATGCTTTGGGATTTTGGAAACACCTTTGTACTGTCTATGTTGCCACTGGATTGGCAGTTGTAAGTGTTTTGTATATTTTAGTACATACAGATTTTAATTAAAAAAATCAACCAATTTTCTGTTATCTTCAAGTCAGACTCTTTGTCTACAGCTGAAGTCTGGATACTCTTTTAAGTCGCTTGAAACTGAGCATCCAGGAGAGCCAGTAATGGATGCTGGCCCAATGTGTGAATGAAAGAGAAGGTGAGAAATCTCATTTAAAAAGGAAGAAAAATCACTAAACACAAGCTAAACACACTAAACACAGCCACTGCTGCTGGTCTGGGGTTCTCTGGGTGTTTGCGTGTGTGCAGCGTCCTAGCATGTGTTTGTGCTTGTCTGAACAAGTGTGCCTGTGCGAGGCTGGGGGAAGGGACTAGGGTTCAGTGGGTGGGGGGAGGGTGTTGGCCAAGTTAACCACTGCGCAATAGTGGCACCACATGTCAAATCCAATTTGCAGCAGCTGGATGTAATTCTTTAACCGCCAACTATTAAGCCAAGCGTCTCCTGCAAGCCCTGTGGAGTAACGTGATAGTGACGAGAATGGGAAGAAGGCGCTTCGTGATGAGGGGAGAAAGGAGAAGTCTTGCCTTAAGTCCCCGATGGAAATTCAACAATGTGAGGAGTGCTCGACTCTCGATTGAAACTACCAGACAAGCACACGCTAAGCTGTGGGGCTTTCCAGGACCAGCGCCAAACATCTCTTACTAAATAGAGTCAGTCGGAGAAACCCATACAGTCATTGGCTGAACTAATACACAATTTAAAAAGTTGTTCAGTAGCTATAACTAAAATCACCTCTTTTGATATTCCTGCTCAGCAAAATAAAAACATGCTCTATGGAAATATGACCTGAATTGCCCAGACCCAAATCATTCCCAGTTGTTGTCATTGGATTTCTATATTTCCGTAGCTACCTGTGCATAGAATAGTTCTTAAGTCCTAATGATAGAGCTCTTTGAGTTGCTTCAATTACATTTCTCATAAATGGCTTCAAGATGTGTCTGGTGGCACGTGCTGGAGCTGATAACAGTGGTCCCTGGGGGCAGAGACAGCCTGGCACCCCTGCCATCTTCAGCCATCTCCTCTGCTTCTCTCCCTCTGGGCAACCCCTGACTGTGGCCTAATCACCATTACAGCATCTGTTTATCTTGCCTCAGAACTGGTGAATGAAGTTGATGTCAGCAGTACTGACAGAGGCTGGCTGTGTTGAAAGTCAGCAGCCCCACAGACACACACACACCCTCCATATAGTGTCCCTCCCTCTGCACATGTGATGCAACATTACCTTGACTTGGACACATGATTAACAGGCAGATTGTGTTATTGTCTGTATTGGTTGGGTCTCTGGGCTTTGTCTTTCCCATATGATGTCCTACTACAGGGGGGGTCAGAGAGGCAGAGTATGCACTTATTGGACAGAAACGCAAAGTTGGGTTGTTGTAGGTGAGGTTGACTTAAGATCACGCTCCGAAGATTAATTAGGCACAGATTAATTAGGTACAACTCCCTCTTGTTTATCCACCACCACAGCCCTGCTGGACAAATATAAGTGCAAGGGCTGTATCCTTGACAGGACTCCTTTACTCATCCTCTCATCAGAGTCAGGTCATCCAAAGGAGAGTGCCAGGGTGAGCACCCCCATCTGCTCCGTGTCACCAGGCAGGAAGATGACGGTCAATCTCTGGTCCGCTGGCCACCACCACAAGGTTTGGCAGGATCTCCGATGCCATTTTTATTGACCCCGCTGACAGTAAAATGCAAGCTGCCGTAAAGCTCCACTGCCATGGTTAGGCGGAGAGAGAAGCCACAGAGAGGCTCTCTGGCTGTGGTCTCCTTCCAAGATTTACAACTGCGAAGACAGCGCTCCCTGTGATGTAAGGCTTGGCACTCCATTAAAAAAAGTTTTCAAGAGATTGGAGAGAAAGCTTGGATCAAACAGGTTCACAATGCACATATTGTGTAAATACATGTAATGAACTCCAGATGCCAGCCCTGATCATTGGAACAGTTCCGAGATGGAAAGAAAAGGGCTCGGTGGGGCTGCGTGATCAGCGCACGCTCTCGTACAAAACAAATGAGTGACTTGCTGCTCTGAAGTTCTTTCATGGGGGATCATGTCTAATTAACAGAGATATATGTACATTCACCAGGAGGTAAAGGTGAACTTCAAACGTACACACACGTCACTCTGAAAAACATTAGTCATGCAAGTCATTTGACCTCTTTAACATTTATTCTCCTTCTCTGACATGTATTTATCCATTTGTGTAGTGTATATTTCAAACTGTTTTGCCAACTGTTTCCTTGATATATACATTTATCTAATGGGCAGTAACAATAGAGTTTGGGCATGGTATGACTAGGTAAATAAGAAGCAAAGGCGCCACCTTCAGTTTATAGAGGATATTGCATGTGAAACATTGCTTTTGACAACACAGCATTGCCAAACTGGCGTTCACATCAATATAACCACAACCCGTCTTTAAAGCAACGCTATGCGATAGTTTGCTCCTTTTTATGTGTTTGTATCTTTTTAGGTAGTCTGCTAGTTTTTGACCAAAAGTCCATAATACTGCTTTAAGCTCTGATTACAGATACCCATATCATGATAAGGGGCACATGTTTTGTTTCAGTTCCCTGATTATCTCATGAAAGTCAAAACAGTTTGGGCCTACTGCATTTTAAATAAATCATAAATGAACGGAAGGTTGCGCATGTGTGCCACCAAAACGCTAGCCTGACATATTTTGTATGCTTGAAGTGTTCAACCTAGCTAGATTATTTGATGGAGCCAACTGCACAATCAATTATAAAAAAGTTATGTCCAATACAAATCTCCCATTAAAATGATCAATTACATTACATGACATTAATGTTTAAAAGGCTACTCAAATTGTCGAGTTGTAGAAAACCGACAGAACTCTTTAAACGACTAGGGTTGTGACTGCATCTTTGACATCATACGTTTACACTATAGCCATTAGCCTGCATAGGCTATATCATTTGTACGCCCTGAAGGACAAGAGCAAGTTCGAGCACATTTTTTAGACATAGACACATCCAACAACTCTTTTTGCGGTCAATAATGACACTAACCCATATACTTATTAAACCGTGTAAACTGACATCTCACTTGGACCTAAACTGCCGTTCCTGTTTTCCAACGAAACTAAACAGCAGATGTCGCTCGACTCATAAAGTTGTTCCGACTCCATGGTGATGTGTCTTGCCTCTTGCAAGGTCTCCATGCTTAAACCCACGGATCCTTTAACTTACTGCACTAACTAAGCTAATACAAAATAGTGTTCCACCAATGTAACATGCATATACATTTCCAGAGAATATTAGTGGCAAGCAACTTAGTGAAGCTCATTATCAGCTGAATAAGGTCTTATGGCGTGAAAATACATGAGATTGTGTATGGGAGCCAGAGGGAGAGGGTAGAGCAGGTAAAAGAACGTCAAGAAACATTTGACTGATGTCTGTAAAAGATGATAAGATATTCTAAATGATTTGTAGTACATGTCAGAAGCCTCAAAGACGCATGCACAACATAAATGTACTTATATAAAGGTTACCCATTTACATCTTGTGTAGAACATTCTCACGTTTAAAACAGCTAGGGTTCTTCATGTCTCTTTCATAATGGCATAACTAACTCTTTAATGGAGGCGGAGCACTGCTTGCTTTACAGTGCACTAATAGTGCCGCTACAAGTGGATTCATGTTGCTGCCATGCAGACTACGTTATGACATGAACGCCACTGTTCACTAATAGATCACACTTTACTTGAAGGAGCTCTTAATGTTAGTCAATGTATTTGTCAACAGAAACAAACAACTCACAGCATTATTAACAAACTACATGTGATGTTAAATTCTGAGAGTAATGGCTTGTTCTTGTAACTAACAGATTTCCATTTTAGTCTAAATGTTTTTTTTTTCTGTTAAAACAATTAAAGAGCTACAGTCAACAGCAGTGGAAGAACTATTCAGATATTTTATTGAAGTTAAAGTTCCAATACAGCAATGTACAAATAAGTAAAGGTAAACCAGATAAATCTGAGGGGTCACTTCGAGGCTTTTAAAAAACTGGCAATATGTGTACTCTTGTTAAGACAATGATAGAGGCATTCATTTTTAAGTGAATAAAGACCTATTTCTCTGCTCTTGAATCTCTGACAGTGATTATTTGAGATGTTTTGCGGTCTCAATAGTGAATCTATTGCACTGGAAACAGCTCCTCTGCAGTGGTAGTGTCCAGAGTCCCCGTGGCTCTTTCCCGGCCTGCAGGGGTGCTCTGTGAGAGGGATGGATGTCCCGTGGCTGCTCTGCTGTCACTGAGGAAGGGAAGGTATTCTTAGGCATTAGTCCAAGCAAACAACAAATAACAACAAACAAACAACCAACTGGGACAAGATTCCAGCGGAAGACACGGGGAGCCGACTGAAGATGGTGTTTACACTCTTCGAGGGTCCATATCACAGAGTGCCCACAGGACCACCCCGGGCCTCAGAGCACCAGAGAGCATCAGAGAGTACCAGAGACCCCAGCAGGAGGACATGACTGAAGATAGTGTTTACACTCTTCGAGGGTCCATATCACAGAGTGCCCACAGGACCACCCCAGGCCTCAGAGCACCAGAGAGCATCATAGACCCCAGCAGGAGGACATGACTCAATGCATGACAGCTGTTTTAACTCTGTGTTCTTGTTGTATTTATTTTTGACAATAAAAAAAAAAGTAATCCACATTCATCACACCCACGTTTATGCTTGAATGCATAAAAGTAGCCTTGTCTCGTGTAAGCCACAAAGATGTCTTCCTCTTGTTTATGTTAATTCGCCACAACTCAAGCAAGTATATATGCTGGTTTGTGAATTAGTGCTTATGCACCTTGTTCAACAAACAGCAATGTCATTATGAAACTGTTCAGTTAACAGGCATATGACTTATTTGTTATCAACGTTACACTTTTGGGTTCCATAATATGCAAATAGTTCAAATTTACCACCATTTACCAAGAGAAAATAGTTTGTTTGTAAATTCTTTATTGTTATTTTAAAATAACACATTCCATTCACATTTTTGCATGAATGTGTAAAGGCATATACATGGTTGAGGGTGTTGAGCCTAGGTGTGATCATCAAACTACTGGAGGCTATGAGTTACACCTTGACTGTGTTGGCTTCAAGGCCAGGCTTTACGGTGTTGCAGCTGAGGCCAATTCTGTCCCTGACCTAAAGTATAATGCACCATGATATCCTCTTGTTTGGGTTATTGTGCAAGAAAATACAAGAAAATACTCCAGCAAGTGTATATGCTGGTATGTGACTGGTGGTGACCCTTCACAGATATTTCATTACCTTTTCAAATATGTTCACTATATCAAATCTTTTTTTCCAGTGAAAAATGTAGATCACTTACTATTTCACTAACTAAATGTCATCATGGAACAGTTAATTTGAAATGCATACGATTTCTCCTCAACATTATATTTTTGTTTCCACAGTATCGAAAAGGTCCATATTGCCAACATACACGATATCTCGCAAGACCATGAATTCACTCTGAAAAAAAATGGTATGGGAATTCTGGAACTTCTGGACATTTCCTGCTGCTGTACTTTTTAGAAAGTGTGAACTAATCTGTGAGGGAGGGCCTCAAGAAATCATTCAGAAGATTTCCAAAATAGCAGCTTCAAACTGATGAAATTATTTCAACTTCTTACAATGAGAGAGCTGTCATTCAAGCTTTTTCTCATCGAGTCTTTCAATTAAATGCTGCCTTTCTAGGCATCTTGCAGGATCCTAACCCAATCCACATCATTTGAAATTCCCATTGACAATCACAGCTAACCCCACAAATGCCTTTGGTCTGAAGGGTGCTGTTGCTTCAATCTAAGGATAGAGCAACAGAAAGGGGAATCCACATAAAACCCCTCCTAAATTGCAGGGAGGGACAATTTAAGCTTGATTGGATGACTCCAGCTGTGGCTGCTGGCATTCCCATGGCCTCACACATACTTCCTGCAAGCAGCCGCAATACGCAACCTATGAAAGGCACGGCCATTGAACTCTCAGGCAAGTGGCAATATTTGCTCACCTGAAACACACACAAGTCGCCAATTGGGCCTCGGAGTGCAGCGCTGCAGCTGTGGGGCAGAATGAGGGAAGGCCAGGAAGTTTTGGGGGTGGGGGGTGTGCTGAGGGGGTAGGCCGACTCCCCGCTGAGTGGCTGTTTTTTGGCAGAGGCCTCATTGTGTTTTATGTGAGGGAAGGCTATATTTGTCCGTATCCACAGGAGGCTGATGAGGTGCTAATCTGTTGAGTGGCCGTGTCACAGGAGCCTCCTTGTAGCAGGCTGGTCAGTTAGCCACGGGGACCTGTAAAAAGAGAGCAGGGGTTTATGGGCTCTCTCCCCAAGACTGGGGCTGTCGGGGCGGGGAGGGTTTCATGGGTAACCAAACACAGGTTGGCCACTCATGTTGTCATTGCCGTCAGAGAGGAGATGTTTGGGAAGCGCTGCCTGGAGAGGCACAAAGCTTGCTGTGATACCTTCCCCCATGCCGCCTGTCAGCAAACACTACAAATGAGTCATCAGCATATGGATAGGCCTTGTCAAGTACGGCAGGAAGGAAAGGGCGGCCGGACTGCTCCTGTAGGACCTTCAAGTGTCACATTCCTGGATCCAACATCTAGATCAGGGAGATGTGGCGAGACAGTACACTTGTGCAGTAAGAGTAGACTTCTGTGTATTCATACAATGAATGAACGGCAATTGATATCATGCAAGAATATAATTTAAATGTGAAATATGAGGTCCAACCAATGACACGATGATGAATATGAACTAATTGATGGGCTTGGAATGTACTCCAATTCATCTTCATGCTCAGATGAGGTTCAGAATAGAGAAGCCAGGCACTGGAAGGAATAGACACATTGGAGAGATGTGTCTGAGGTGTGCTCAGGTCCGCAGTCACAGTGGCAGCAATATTTCCGAACCACATTCCCGCCCTATACAGTCCCAGACTATTTCCACAAGTGTTGAATATAAAGATAGGACTTCTTGAGATATGAGAATAATGGAAAATCGGGCTTGTCAAAACTGATAATCGACTTTGTCATTCACATTTTCTCTTTTCTATTTAGCTCGAACTCAAACTGATAAGAGAAAGCAAAGTCCCATCACTGATGAATGACTGCACAATCTGCTGTGCTCAATAAGTATGTCTTATGCCAAGACCATGCACCTGCCAGACAGCATTTATTTTAGCTTCTTGAAGATGATGATGATGACTACCCTGGCATCTGTGAGGTGCATCTGGGTGGGCCTGACTTATGTTAGACATATTGAACTAACATCAATCTTAATAGTAATGTCACAGTAAATACCACCATGAGTCTAATCCTCGTTCCTTCCAAATAGGCCTATATTAGCCTTTGATTGGATGGCTGTGATCTCGAAATGTTGGCAGGTGAGTGTGAACGATTGCTACTCCCAGCTCAGTGGCTGGGCTGGTTGCGGTGATGTTTATAAACTGTTCTTCCCACGGGAGGATCCCCGCTTAATTAACATGGCTCTCCTTGCACCTCACGTTTAATTGCTTTTGCTCTTTGATTAAAATGTGTATTGACTCTGCAATGCACTCAGTGATGAATAACAATGGTTAGATGATATTAAATCTTTTGCTTAGGGTTTGCATTAAACCTGATGGATTAGAATAACATCTTTCTTTCTATGGTCAGAAATAATTTGTAACGGGTGGCTGTGCATAATAATCAATGCATTAAAGCAAAAAGTGCTTGAAGAGAACTCCGCCACACAAACTTCCAAATGACCAGAAATAGACTACTCTTTCTCTTCCTGAGTCTAGACATTCCCCGTCATTTACATCTATTTGGACCTATTCAAACTCATATGAAAAAGAAAAATGTCTGGGAGCTGCATGGTCGGCAGGCCTCTCGCACTGATGTGGATTGCGCTCTCATTTGGCGCATGCAGGGTTGTGCCTAGTGCTCTTTGCATGACAAGGGACTCGTATCACCAAAGGAATTCATCGCTCCCCTGGAAACAGAACACACAGACCCCATCCGAGGGGCATTCCTGGATCATTCTTCCCACCATAGGAAAGGTGTGTATTTGAGGAACTCCTTAGCCCGTTTACGCCACTGTTTGCACC
>NC_045165.1:27404307-27429273 GCF_900700415.2 Clupea harengus
GCACACTTCAGGGAGGGTCAAGCATTCACAGAAAATGAAAGTGTAGCCTGGTTATCTACGTCTATACATTTCACACACATATTACAAAACACACATATTCCATTCCAATCCATTCAACATTTTATGGAGTCGATACGAGGGACCTGAATTGTCTATTTCTCTTGTTAAGAGAGGTGAAAATTACCCCAATTAAATGTGGATTTGATTAACATCCCTCAGTGAAACGTTTTTTTTTATTATTATTATTGTCTTACATGCCATCTTCCTGTGTCTAATGTTACAGAGAAGACAATGTTGTAAATTAGGTTTACCTATTGTGGAGAATGTTGTTTCCTCAGTCTCAGAAGAAGCTAAACAAAGGAGATAGGGCTCAAATATTTGATTGTCCAGAACTAACTATGAATAATAGTTTTTTTTCAGTACTGTTTATATTTTCATACTCAGATATTATTTAGTAAATTTGAAGAAAAAAAAATTGAATTTTTCTACACTGATATTTCACAAATATTATTTGGTCATAATTTACACGTAATCCTTTATACATATAGGCTCTGACCTGTCATTTCATTTTCCTATAAATAAATACCCTCAATAATGCCATTAGTAACTCTTTACCATATGCAAACCATACAGTCATTCTTTTTTAGAGTAAAGCTGAATCCATTTGGAAACGGCTATTCCATTCTCCTGTCTTGTATTTGAATAGAAAAATTCATAACAGCAAGATTAATGAGTCTGAATTGTAGTTCAATGGTGCATTTCCGCTCTAACAAACCGGTCCCCTCCCCTATTTGCTGAGTTATAAAGGATTTGTTGACAAGTTCTACTTGAACAAATTGTGTTTAGACAACAGTATATTTCGCTGACGTCTTTTCACAGCAACTGGGGCCAAGGTCGGTTTTATATTCTACTGAAATCATAAAATGACACTCGAGATAAACAGAATGTTTACACGGCCCATGTGAGCTGAGGCTGATATGTAAATTTAGCCTTATTCTTTCATCAAATTTGCATTTGCCCTCTTAACCAAACACTATAGGGCTCCAATTCAAACAACTTTAATGATGGCAAACCCTTTATGACCGATTGGCGTATCAGGGAAAATGGGCAGAGCGATTTAGATGGGAATGAAAGGAGGAAGCGCACTAGCTATCGCCCACCGACTGACAATAATTGGATCAACTTTCCTGAGAAATGGCCGTGTTTTGATGCTCTAGTGGCTGGCTGGCGATTGCCTGGCTTTCTCCTATTTATCGCTTGCCTTTTATCTGCCATGAGCAGACCTTTCTACAAGCCGCCATCCCAGGCCCGCTAATCAAACAACTTTTTAATAAGACTTAAACGGCAGCTCTGCCGCCTGTGGAAGGCGCCTCAGCTCTCCCAGTCTGACACTGGGAATGATGGCATGAATATCAACTAAGATTCTGCACTCAGACTTGCAGGCGTGTAGACACACACAAACACACACACACACCACACATATGTATACTAACACGCTGTTCTTTTTGTTTGATCACAGTCTTCACATACAGTGGCCCAATTTATGGTCACAAAAACCTACAAGGCTAAGAGTTTTGCCTTTTTTGCTTTTGCAGAGAAAACGTTCACCGATACGGTATTCAGTTTCAAGTAAACTATGCAAATTTTCCTTCCCACTCACGGTTTGATTTACATATTTTTTTTGTGCTCACAGAATGTCAACACGAATGGACAAATGACAAATTAAGAGCATCAATACCTAAATAAAAGATCTATCCAAAAACACACTCTGACTTATTGTGTTTACTTTTCACCAGAATCAGTAAGATTTACCCCGGTAATAATGGCCACAGGTTCGCTCTTCATCCATGGGCTACGCTGTTTACTGCATGTTTGTTTTAGAGCACGGTGGCTTGTGCACCTCCATTCTCTCCAACAGCACAGCCTGCGTCTCCTTTCCGCGGCTTAAGCCCTGAAAGCCAGCAGCGCTCATATTTCAGCGCGCTGCCTGGCGATCTGCACTGACAGTTGTACAGTTGGGAGCATGAAAGCACTGTCAGTGCCGGGGGCCCCTGCTGGTGTTCACGCCTTGTCCCTGCCCAGAGAATTGATGCCTTGCAGGTCCTCGCGAGCTGGGCAGCTGCTGCAGTCCGCGCGGCCATTT
Source organism: Clupea harengus (assembly GCF_900700415.2). Lineage (NCBI taxonomy): Eukaryota > Metazoa > Chordata > Actinopteri > Clupeiformes > Clupeidae > Clupea > Clupea harengus. The sequence goes on from NC_045165.1 coordinate 27,406,451, forward strand.
AGAAGTTAACAAGCTCAAAACAAAACAAGTGACAAAACGCCACAAAGGCAGGAGGAGGGGGAGGGCAGCGGAGAGTCAGAAACGGGGGTCTAAAAGTCTCTGTCTTCAAGGAGCATCTTTCACTCCTGCTCCTCTCTTCTCCCCACCCTGAGAAGTGAGCCCTAAGTATGGGCCTTTGCTAGGTAACTGAGGGCCTGTTGTTTGGAATGTGCCTCCCATGCTATCAATGGCAATCCCCTGTGCAAGTCTCCCGACTCCAACTTTGCGGGATTTCTTTATAAATACCTGCTTGGTTGTATTTTGGCACATTCCAAAAACCATCAAAATCAGGAGAAAACAACACACCGCTTTCCCCAAAGTAAAAAAACACCAGCCTTTTCTGTGTGCCTGTCAAATTGCTATCTAATTGTAGCAGACCAGTTGGGGGAGCGGATATCTGCTTTTCTCTCCCTCCGGCTGTCGGCAGTCCTGCCATTCACAAAGCCAGGGGATGCCACACACATTCTGTTTGTTCTACATGAGCAAACAGATTGTAAACTGGCTGATAATTTTTGTACTGACAATGTCATTTACGGCTGTCAGGCCTTTGTGTTCTCTGTTTGCTTTATTCAAATATGAACCGAGCGGACCTCCCCTCTGCTGCTCTCTTCTGCATTAAAATCACATCAATTCACTTCCATTTCGTCTTATCTGAAATTCATTGGAGGCAATCACTTGGTTGAATGCTCTGCCATCTCCATGGAGACCAAAGGTCCCGCATGGACTTCAGAAGGATTAGGAACTTGTAAGATTTAAGTCCTGAAGTACACAGTTTCTTTGTCGTGTCCTCCTTTGATATCAAGCTGGGAGAATTCGCCTTTTCTACTTTGATTTTAGTCCGAAAAAAAGATGCCTATATGTTCTTGTTTGCAGGAGAGATCTCTATAAATATTCAGTCGCACGCACGCATTTGGTCTGTTTCTACATTTTACCTTACTATTTAAAAGACACTTTCGTATTTATTAGTCTGACCCTGATTTGCATTCCCGGGGCACTGGTTATCCGTAAGCATACCGCAATCATTTCATTCCAGCAGTGGGCTGTCCAAGTTTGTGTGTGGCGGCGATCTTTGTGCTGAAACTATGACAGTGGAAGTGGCATGTGGTGCCTCTGTGCCCCAGTGCCACCTTGTTTCGCCCCAGGGGCATGGACAATAAATCCCGTTCTGTGGGCCCTGGCTCCGAGGGCCAGCTACCCCGGGAGCCCCGCTGTCTGCTCAGAGGCATCTCCCCTTTGTCCCCCCCCCCCCCCCCCCCCCCACTCTCCCTCCCGGGGGTCAGGGCAACCGAGTGTTATTCACATCCAACTGTCTGTCTGGAAGCAGAGCTGCAGATGTTACTGTTCCTTTCATTTCGTTTTCTCTCTCTCTCTCTCCTTTTCTCCTTCATCGCACTGCCAGAGCATTTGTTGCATGTTTTCTTTAAAGAACGTGGCGTGGAAAAAGCCATGCTGATGATGAGGGACTGGCTCCCAGTCCTGAATTGGAACTCTTTTATTTCTTTTCACCAGCCAAAAGTACAAAGTAAACATTTAGAAGTAAATGGATTCATTTTTAGTTGCAGCCAGGCATTTACAGGGCAGCCAGGAGCGCAACCACATCCCCCCTCCCCCCCCCCATTCTCTTAACCATCACTGCTAACATCTATTACCCCTCTTTGTTGAAAGTGACAAGCTTTGCTCGGACTTAAATGTGTTGAAATGTTCTCCTAGCATTATGCCAGACCGACATTTAAACAGTTTATCTTAAATGAGGTTAATGAGCAGATGGGCATTCTGTATAAAGCTCACATCGTAAAGAACCTCACAATACTTCTGCCATACACAGAAGTGAATAGGGACAAAATAGGAAAAATCTTGAAAATCTTGTTAAATAACACTGTAAGCTATTTTTATGAAACCGTAAATGACAATGTAAGGTTAAACACATTTTGAAAAGTTTTTCTTTTAAAGGGTTATTTCACGTAATATTTTTGGAGTTTAATGCACAGGAAATACTCTTTAAACCAGTGATCTATTAAATGGCCAACATACTAGAGTCTGATGGTATGCACTTAGGGCAGTGGTTTATGCATTTTGAAAGTGACACATTTGCACCAAAAACAAAACCTAGTCTTTGCAATAAACAAATGGTCTGAACCTGTGCATACCTCCACTGGTCTTCCTGTCAGAGCTATTTTCAGCCTGGAACAGCTCATCAATGCCTCAACCCTATTTAATGCACCCTCAACATTTCCTGAAATTTGAGGAGTAAACACAAAGTTGCCTCCAATGACATGGAGCCTCCAGGAGACCCTAAACAATCAATGGACATTTGCAAGTTGGTATTTACCTTCTTGTTTACTGAAAATTGTCACCTTTCTTGTGTGTTTCAAGGTTTAGGGTGGGACATCGAGAATGTTGCATGAAAAAAGTCTCATTTTCCTATTTTGTATCTATTGTTTGATGATTTATTAGTTAATGAAGATGATGCATGGTTTAATCCTCAGTGTACGGTACCACAGGCCTACCAACACTATTATAAATATAAATACAAACACTAGATATAAATATTACACTAGACATTTACTGTGTACTGATGAAAAAATAACTTTTTAACCCATCCAATGATCATTAATAGCAGATAATGTGACCCAAAGCAAGGTGACAGTAACGTATATCAATTAAAATGCACGGAGCTCCTACAGAAATCTAATCATATAACAACATAGAACAAAAAATGTTATCCTGATTTGAAAGAAATGTAGTTGAAGTTATGTTAGATGTCATGTCTATCTTTGAGTATCACAGTACAGAAGTGAATCAGGCTTGCACATGGTGCAACTCACTGCTGACTGCTGCCTTTGAGCATTTAGACTGGATCCTGCCCATACCTGTTGAGACCATACTCCATGTAAGGGAGAGGATTATTCCTGAATACCAGTCCCAGGTTTAACAAAGGAACCTGATGATAGCAAATTAGGCCAAGGCTTTTGCACTAAAGCAACGAGGAAAAATAACAGAGTGAATTCTAAGACCTAACTGACCTGGTGGTCCAATAATTTGCAAAAATGTTATATTCTATTTATTATTATGACTGTGGTTTGTAAGTATTCATCACTTTCTGACATGATCAAAGTAGAGGAGGTTATCTTAGGCTTCTGCGCTCAGTTAATCACAGCACTCTGATGCAAATACAGTGGCTGTGCCTTTCACTACAGTAATACATGTGCAGTCAACAGTCCAATATAAAAAAAAAACGGGACTTGTAAAGTTGTGGAAACGTTCAAATACACACTTTCTATACAAATCTACAATTTCTTTCCAGAACATTTGTATCCTGAAACGGAGTGGCATTCTTTTTCTGTCAGATGGCTGAAGCCCTGCTCTAAGATGTCAACATGTTTGTTATTAACAGTGTGCCAATTCTTTGAGACAAATAAACAACATTGGAAGCCTCTGGTGGCTCTGAAGGACAAGTGCAAGTTCGACTACATACTACAACTACTACATAATGCATAGTCTGGGCGGCTAGTGGGTACGACGAGTGTGTTTGTCGGCCCTTGACATGACCATATTTCATTACAATTAATTTGAAAATTATACCAAAAGTAGTTGCTCATAAAAAACATACCTAAAAAAGTGGCAAATTGAAAGCCATCCTAAGCACGCTTCTCTCGCCCCAGGGTATGGCAACAGGAAATGGCATTAACCTGGAATTGATTGAATTATATTAGGCTACAGTTAGCTGACCTAGAAAAAAAGCCCCATTATGTAGGACAGGCCATTTTAGTGGCTGTTCAAGTTTCTGTGTGTAATACCCCACTGTCTTAAATACATGGTCTAACCCTAGATTTATTGAAAAAAATACGTAGCAAACATAGCACGTCGTAGCAGCTGTTGATTTTCCAAGGTTGTCCATATTTTTGCCTGTGCCTGCATGCTACATTAGATATGGTAGATCTAAAGGTAGCATATTAGGTTTTATGCAAAAACCTGCTTAAGCACCACTTAAAAACTTGTATATCAGTTTCTGATTGGTCACGTGAGATTGTTACACTTACCTGCACAATGGTTTCTGTCTTTGCAGAAAGTGCTACACCGCGTATTGTACAGAAAACTGTGTAGCCCCTGTCGAATAAAAATCATGCAGCACTTTGGCCCAGTGTAGTACTAAAGCGACCAGTCAAATACGGCCATAGGACACCAGCCATGATGCCCAGGCTGAGAATAAGAAGCTAGCTAACTTACTGTGTGATGTGGTTCTGCAAACGATTACCAAGTCTCGTCTTCGTGTGCACCCCAAACTACATAGTGCAAGTACAGGCAAATGTAGTGCTCAGCCTAAACCACAAAGGTGTTAATCTCCCTATTACATGAACTTAATTTGAAAGCTGTTATTTTAAGGTAAAATAGTTACATAGTGTTGCTTTAACTACAGTAATTTACTCTTTGTCCTCTACTCTAGACTAGTACTGTACAAAAGCTCATCGTATATCCTTACATTATGTTATTCGTTTCAGTTATTTATGTTATTTTCTTGTCAGGCAGTAAATAAGGCCAACTACTGGACCTTGTTATCTATGGTTAAACCATGTTTAGGACCTCATTTCAGTTCATTTCAGGCAAGGTCAAATCTCCCAGCATTTCCTGTTTGTGTGCATGCATCTAAGGGTGAGTGTTGTGAAATAGAATAACTTTTATGTCACTTGCAAATATTTAATTGTAAACTTGATGTGCCGTGTTAATCTTTGAATGTGAACTGCCATGCTAATATGATAAGGGCATGCTAATCGCGATTAGCATTTTACCCTTAGATTTAGCTCATAGTTAGCCTCCTTCATGCATGCAAATGTTTGTGTTAGTTTCTCTTGTTTATAAATTCACTGGCTATGTGTTAACTTGATATCTAGCTGTGTATTCACGTTGTCCACGGGGAAAGGTCACTGTTATTTTAGTTCAAGCTAGCTGCAGGCTATTTGTTGATTGTATTAGCACTTACCTTAGTATTCATTTATTGGACACCAGTCATTTTTTTTCCTTTTACTGCAGTGCCACACCATTATACAAATCACACTGACTTACACAAGTCCATCCATACTTGCACAATGTCATAATTCATCATTTCAATATTTATCTCATTCACCTCCAAAGCAGCATCATAGCACTGAGGACAAAGCCTCCTCCTCTAGGTCGATCTTGCCGATTTCACAGTGCATGGAGAGGTCTAGAAGAGATCAACAGGATCCACTACAACATCCATTTGAATTGACAGCTATTGAGAGCAAACTACAACATGCATTGGAAGAGGCTGATGTTAATGAGAGAGCCAGCCGTCTCAAAAGGATGGGCCATTCACCTAGTTGCCCTCAAGGTGCCCCCTGCAAGTACCCACCATAGCAGGAAGACAAGTTGCCACTGTGAATCACCTCCCCATTACAGTCACACTACACGTGGTTGGCCTCTCCCTGATTCAGCCTAGAGTACCATTGCAGACTTTCTCCGTCCCTTGAATTTCACTACTTTCAGATCCTCTCTCAGGAACAGATTGAAAAGTGGATCCGGTCCAGTCAGAGGTGCTGAAAGTGTGGAAGGGAACACTTCCAAACCAACCAGCTCTGCAGCCAAAACACTCTAAATAGGCAGGCCAACTGGCAGTAGAAAAGTGCTGCTGAAGATGAGCTGGGTCATCTTGAGGAACGGTGATAACTCATTGGACACATATGCTTTGTTACACTCTATCTTACTGTACAAAGCAGCACAACATCTTTACCTTCAAGGATCCTTGCACACACCAAGATGTACTTGTCCTCCATGGAGCCACAGTGTCACTCTCAGTTTCACCTTCCAACCAACCAAGTAAAACCTTCCACATTCGGAGAGCATTCACTGCCCAGGAGCTTGGTCTGGCTCCCCATACTCACCCTGTGTTAGCACTCAAGAAGTCATATCGACATCTCAAACACTTACCTCTCTAACCTATTGTCTGTGCACAACCCCTAATCCTCATTGGATCTGGCAATCTGCCTCCCTGCCTGTTCACCTGTTGGCCCTTGTGGTCCCAAGTCAAGACCCAGCTGCAATGGTCACTTCAAGGGCCCTTCAAGCTGCTGAAACACAGCCTTATCGCTCAGCAGTGCCTCCTGACATCCATTGCTCTTGCTAACTCCGAGCTCTTGCATGGTCCACCTACAATGGGAAGATGGTCAGACTTAGACGAGTTCCCAGACTGAGTGGATTCTGGGGACCCAGGGGAAACTGCAGCCTTTAGGGACTGATGGCTACGATTGGAGGGGGCCTTATGTAGAGGGGCTTTGTGGGCGAATGGCCAAGGTGGAGGGGCCCAGTGGTCATTTGGTCACTAGCTCAAGGGCTTAATTGGTGTAGAGGTTCTACAAGTAGCAGGTGTTTCTTGACAGATTTCTCACCAGTTCAGAATTGCTCCATTTGGTCAATTACTCAACAGGAAAAACTAAACGGAGCATGAAAAAGAACAATGTCGAGTATTTCCTTTATGTGTGTGTATTTCTAGGCCTATGGAGAAGATTGCTCTCAAACTAGTCTTCATTATGAACGTATATAATAAGATACCGCATAGAACGCTTTAAAGAACTTGAATGAATCAATTCCTAATCTTTTGTTGCCATTTTGAAACACTAACACAACGTATTACCACTCGGGTTACAAACCCATGTCTGTGTTATCATGAGGGTTGCATCCACCAAACTCCACCGTTTATCCTACCTAGCCATCATCGCAGGATGTGAGGTTCTGATGGGCTAGGTATTCAAAAAGTGTTAACAGTGATTAAAAGAACACGTATTTACAGCTAGAGCTTAATTCACTAAATGCATTGTAATCGTTAATAGTTCTTCATTTGTTTTCCGTTACAAGAATCGTTGCCTATTATTATTATTATTATTATTAGGCTACTGCTATTTTTTTAAGTATAATTGTTATTTATTAGTTTTTAATATCATTTTAATTTAGGATTTTACTATTTATAATATTATTTATTTTGTTGTTGTCGATTTCTGCAAATATCTTAAATACCGCAATCTCCGGGGTCCTAGACCGCTTGATTAATACTTATGACCCCCTGAAAGCCTCAACAGCTTCACCTCAATGTGAGGACAACTTCACGCTACCATGGGAACTGTTGAGAGTGAACCCCGGGAGAAACATGGCTGTCACCAGATTCAGACCCCGAACAAGTTCTGAATGGTTAGTTATTAACTTTGTCATTTTGTATGTTTGTATGCTGCCAGGGACTTGAGTGTGTGTATGCAAGTAACTTCATTGAGTCTTTTGATTTGGCACAGATGATCTTTAGACAAAGCCGTTTACTACACATTAACGTACATCCCAACACACTGTTTACTACATTAGGTAGTGGAGCTCCTAATGGCCAGTAGCATCTACTTCTACCACACAGGACACTGAACACATAAATATTGTTATTTGTCAGTACATTGTAGCTGACACAAATTTTTGACGACAAACATTTGGCTTGATAACTAAAAATTACAAAAACGTTTAACACACTGATCGTAAATACAAATGGGAAGTAAGACTTAGGCTACTGACGGCTAACTAGTGTGCTAGCATTACTGCTACTATTACTTATTACACTCATCCCCTTTGGCACTGAATAATGTATAAATATACACAATATTCCTGATATTATAGTCTCCATGGTTATTTTTAGAAACATGACTCCCTGAACCAGTTTTTAAAAAAACACTTTTTTTTTGGCCACCGCTCTTCTGTGCTAGTGCAAAATGCATTATGCCAGTGGCCAAAGGACATTTGCATGATTACATTTAGATGGAGTGAAGTCAATGGACACTGTAAACCTAAGAATACCAGTGGCCCAAAAAAAGTGTATAATGGCTTGATGCCGGTCTACCTGCCAAGTGCTGACGTGAATTTTTCTGTCCGAATCCGGCCCGCGTCCGACAGTAGTGCCTGAGCCCGACCCAAGCCCGACAGCCATTCAAATATTTTGTCCGAACCCGACCCGAGCCCGACGGAGTCAATGTCTCAACTGTTCATACTAATGACACATTTACGTAAGTTTTTTATGGATAGCCTGCCTTTATTAAACTCAGGCATAAATGCACGCGCTCAAACAAACAAGCGCTGTTAATCGCACAAGCATATTGAAATTAAATTATAAACATTTCAAAGAATGGAAAGAAATAGCCTACACACTACACAAAACTATGTACATTGTCCAACCTTCGAGGTTTAATCCACATTGTTGTGGAGAAAGAGAATGGCATCAATGGCTTCAGCGATGTCCTCCTCTGTTCGATGGTCCTTCCAGCAGCGCTGAAGTTGCGTTATATAGTGTGTTTGGTGTGTTTGTGTGGATTGTGTGGGTGTGTGTGTAAGTTGCGTTCGCTGCTGCTGCTGCTGGCGGGTATGGCAAGGATACCACAGGCAAGGATACCAAGCTTCGGATAAGTTAAATGGTGTTCTCTCCACCTGACATCTCTATCATCCCGCATCACATGATTCTGGGTGGAGTACACTTCGACTTCATCTCTGGCATTTACCAAAGGTAGATTTTCCCATTTGTCGAAGTGTACTGCAGCTTTCTTGGGCATAGGTCCTTCCCCTGTATCAGTGGAGGCCTCCTCGGTGTGGAAGTCACTGAGCTGTCTGCAAACCTCTTGGTGAAGGTCGTCTCTCTCTGATGCAGACAACATTCGGAGCTGGCTGTATTTAGGCCAAAGGAAAGTGGTAATTTTGTGATAATCTTTGATTTCAATCTATCGCAAAATCCAATCGAGATGCCGCCACCGAATAAGGGCTTAATAGGGGGTGTCCATCGTCTTTTTGCCACAGTCGCTCAAACCATAGGAACACCAGGTTTATTGTTGTGTACTGGTCTCCTTTAAGTTCACGCTGGGCCTCATAGAATGGTTGCAGGAACTCGACAAGAAAGTCAAGTACGTCTGGGCATATAGCATCGATCCGCCAGCTCTCTGCACAGTCCTCAAGCTTTTTACGTAGTTCCTGGTAAACCGAACGGACAGAGGTCATAGTTAGATGGACCGTGCTTAATCTGGTGTTTCCCATTTGGTTGACAGTTTTTGACAGCAAAGCTGCAATTCCCGTCTTTTTAACATCAATTTCACCAATGCCTCCGTAGCTTCTATAGTTTCGGAAACCGTTGGGGCTTCTTCGGCCAATTCTTTGAGATCGAGAGCATGGCGCATTACTGTGTTGTAAAGGTGATCTTGACAGACGAGCCAGTGTGGTATTGTCTGAGGGCACTGATGATGTTCGAGCCTTGGTCTGTCACCCACACAATTTTATTCAGCAAACTAATATCCAGCCCATACTCTGTCAGTAGTCTGATTATTTCTCTCTTAATATTCTCCCCCGTCTTTGCCTCCTCTTGTGGGAACACTGCTGTTGTCAGAACTCTGCTCACCAGCTTGAATGTTCGTGTCACGAATTGGCAAGTCATTGACATGTAGCTTAACTTATGAAAGTCCTCAGATGTCAGTGGTCATTCCTATTGTGTTAACCTCTTTAATAATGTTGTTCAGTTGTGCCACCAGCCTTTTGCGTTTCTCTGTCACCAGCTTGTGGCATCGTTTTGACAATTGTGGGGTCTGGCAGTCCGTCCTGCACTGCCAATGGCCCATAGACAGCACCAACATTAATAAGCTGCTGGGGCAACTCACGGAACCCCTCTCCTTCAATGGAGCGAAATGGCCTTAAGTCTTTGCAACAGAATGCAACGCATTTTTCTGTCATTTTCTTTTTTTCCTGGAGTGGGATTTTTCTTGTGCTACTAGTAGCGAAGGCGGTGATGCTCGGTTGCAAAAGCCCACCGGCATCATCAGTCGTCTTGCAGTCTCTATTTACATCACGCTGCAGGGCGGAATTCCCTGTCCGCTTACTATCGTATTTCATTAAAACATTACACTTCTTACATTTGACATAACCAACAGCCTCATTAGAGTCTGCTTGGACTACTAAGCAGAAATATCTCCAAACGGTTGATTTCTCTTCGTTTAGTACAGTTTTAAACTCTCCAGATGACAGTTTCTGTTTCACTTCCTCCATGATGCCAGTTTTCTGCCTGTATTCGCGTTGTCACTGCTAGGACATCAACAAATACCCGTCACCCGCCACAGGAAGAAGGCTGTTCCATCCTAAATGTGATTTATTTTATTCTCAAAAATGAACTTATGCATCATGTGATTCAGACACATTGACTTCACTACTTATTAAGATATTTTAAATATGGAATGTTCAATGCCTTATCGCGCTCATGTGTCCGAGCCCGAGAATTATTTCTAAATATTTGTCCGAACCTGGCCCAACCTCTAGTTTGCAGATGACTTGCCCTGATAGTTGTGGATACATTTTCGACAAATAATTTGTATCCTTTTCACAACCTCAACTGTGCTGTAGTGTTGTTGAACTATGCTGTTTACACCCTCAAACCTAATCCTTGGTAAACTTGACAAAGAAGATATTTAAAAAGCGGTGCATTTAAAATGTTCTGTTCTGTTCACCCTTTGGAGACATATTTATCAGTTGTTTATTTAATCAGTTGTTGTCAACTGTTGATGCTGCTGATTGGCAGCTCGCTGACATGTCCCCCCTCCTGGCAGTGGCATGTACCTCTTTTTACTGGCTGCCTTTGGCATGTCCATTTTCGTGCCAGTGGCATGTACTTCCTGATGCCACATGCCAATTGAGCATTGAGCATGTCAAATGCAGTCAGAATTTCAGAAATGCAAGGAGTGCAGAAAGTGAGAACGAAAGCTTATAGAGGGCAGGCAACTGCTGACTGGTCCTGAGTTTCTATCGGGTTTCAAACAGATGTGCCTTAAATGCCAAACAGTAAATATGGTACAGTATTTTGCAATAATGTCAGCTAGCCTGCTAACAAGCCATTAGCTAGTTAGTGGTCACTCAACAAGCACAACCTGATAAAGAATCAGGATTTGATTCAATGCAGCTAGCAAGCATTTTATTAAAAGTTAACTAACAGACAGTGTTTTTGTGATAAAATCTAGCTAGGTTTAGCCTGAGACCAGCAGCTAACCTGTAAAATACACACTGTTAATTCCAGGAGCAGCGGCAGAGGGAGAAAGCAGGCACCTCTGCATTTTCTGATGTAGCTGAAGACATGAGAGAAGGTGAGCTCAGCGAAGTAGCTAACAGGTTTTCCAGCTTTCAGGCAACCATTTACTGGGTAATTTCAGTGAAAATGACAGTAAATATATTTAAATTAAATAACCTTCCAAGTTATATGTCTGTGTAAGACCTCAGCATAACACCTGATTGCCATCTGGTATTTTGCACACTGCTAAGTAGCGTGGCTAATCATTACTTCACTGAGGAAATTCCCTTTCAAACAAAACAGCAGAGAATTAGACCTAATGTTAGCCATGCTATCCTTACAAACTCACAATATAGTGCCAATGTCAGCACTGTCATTTCCTTTGTTTGCTTCCTCTGACTCCATAACCGCCTTGCTCCTTCGAAGTCCTCACCAATTCTCTGGATGGATGACGTGGGGGTTCCAGGAGACATCTACTCTTCTCCTTTGGTTTATAATAGCCAGAAAATGATTTGGGAATACAAGTTACATTTCAGGTTACCACCGGGTGGCCCAATCTTGTTTGGGCAATAAACTCCTCGACACCCCCTTGAACCACCAGTGATTGTGTTAAAAAGTAGGCCTATTATTCAGTAGCCTTATATAGCATAGTAATGCATTTTGTTGTATATTTTTTGTGTTATGGTGATGTCTAAAGTTTTTACGGTTTTACAGAAATCAATTGTAATGGGATTATACTAATTACTTAAAACAAACAATTAACTTCAGCATTCAACAGTAGACCAAGGTTATGTTTATTTGTTTTCTTTTAGAAGTTTAATTTTATTTTTAAGACATTGATGACTGTTACAGCAGATTTAGTATAAAGTGTATATTTTCTTAAGGTTGGAGCCAAATTATGCAATGGAAATACAAAGTAATTTCAAAAAGATATCCTCTACCAATGAGTGAACTGGTCCAATTATTTTCATGAAAAAACACACCTTGAATAAAGTTGTTGGCATATTTATTCATCACTTAATCTTTCATCTAATATTAGACAAGTATTTAAGTCTTCAAACATTACACAAAGTTGTTCAAACCTGCTTATGTAATGGATTCTGTTATGCATTATGAGTCACTGAAGATGTTAGCAAAGTTTGGCATTGAAACTGTTAGCAATGCATGAGATTGCCAGATGTCAACCCTGACAAGATTTGGCCTATGCACACTTCAAAATTAGGTTTTATATATGTAGACAGCTAGCTAGAAACGAACTGTGGGTGTATATTTTAACATGTCAGCTTAAGCTGACAAAGGCTCTTGATTTGAGTTCATTGACAGGAAAACAGCAGAGACGGCAAAGTGGTTTCACATCACATCAACACTTTTCCCTCAAGGTCTTGAAATATCTGATAGATATAATCAGCTGCATTTGTGAGTAGTCCACATGTATTGTGTCAGTATGGCCAAACCAAATATTTTCTTCCATGGTATATGCTGATGTGTAGTGGAACACAGTGGCGCTGAGGACATACATTCAAATGTGAAATTTCCGATTGAGGAACAGAGAACTGTTGCACTCATGGGCATTACGGAAGGAAAATTAGTCCCTCATTGAGCTTGATCGCTCTACCGGTACTCTCACAATTGACTGACATGGATATGAACACAGTGTGGTGGCCCTTTCTTTTCTGCCCTGGATGTGAGAATGGGGGAGGGGAACTGGCCCGCTTAGGCTAGAATGAGAAGCTTGCCAATTGGTTAGGAGTCAGGAGTCACCCAGGAATTTCACGGAACAATGGAGCTGACCACTAATGGTAACTAATGGATATTTTAGAATTTCACTTGATATTAAAAAGACAAATGGTTCACAAAACCTTGTGCCCTGTATCTGAAGGGGGAAAAATTGACAGGCAGCACATTGACTGTCGTCGCTTTGTCTTTCGCTGCACATGAGTGCATGTAGCCACACGAGGCTCAGCGGCGCATCTGGGTTTTGTTTTGGTAGCTAAGAAGTATCTAAACGGGTGACTGTGGAGACAGCGTGTTTTCTTTAGGCCCAGGCAGTGTAGCCTTGGGGCTCTGGCATACAGGGTTCCATCACTCAGAGCATTCCATGCGTGACAACTCCTCAATCACTAGCAGGCCCTTGCTTTGACTGCCAGGCAAAAGTAGTCCATTTTGATAGGATTAGTCGTAGATATAAGCCTGTTCATAGCTCCAGTCACATTGTGAGGGTTGAGGAGAGGGTTTGAGAAAAGCCATGACCACCCAGGTTTTCAGATTCACAAAGTGAGCAGTGATCAAGGCGGAACGGTCAGACCCGCCCTAGTGAGGGGAGCTGCATCCGCTAGACAAGTGGTTGATTGAGTCAGCACTCTCTTATCATCCCACGTTTCATTTAGACTACTGTGATGAATGCTGTTCAAGGCCAATGGAATTCTCTTTGCAATAAAACAAAAATGTATGTTTTGTTTGTACCAAAAGTCAAGGTGTGAACACTTTGAGTGTCCTCTTAAACCGCAGAGTTCTCCGATAATTGTTTGAGGAATCATTTCCAAAACTGTGAGCCAACATAGCACTGACTGTAATTCGACTAGAGCGCAAGGTTTAACACTTTCCAACCAACCTTTGACACCAGCTTGTCGCCCCAAAGCCAGATAAGTCTTCTGAGCAGGACATGCTCCAAACAACCACACATTGAATACTCTCGCACAGAGGGTGAAGCCTTAATGTCAAGCCAGGTCAAACAGCACTATGCTCAGAAGAGAAGCAAGTGTGTTTCTTGACATATCTGAAGTCTACTGACATAGATAAGCTCACTTTGTTTGTCTGACATTGAAAATGTTCTGTACCTTGTGTATATTAGTATAATGTGAGTTGTGGTGTGTATGTAAAATGACTATGTTAAGAATATTACAATTAGCAATAAGGTATGAGAGCCCATGTTACAGAGAATGCATAATATAGACAAGACCCAATGGGTCACAGCCTTTTGAAAATGTCCTCCTAGTTATAATAGAACACAGTTGGTTTCATGCAAAGTCCGATATGATTTCCTTCTGTAAGTTAAATATATTTGAGCATGGGAAGCTCATATATATTTAGCCATTAGCCATTACAACCACAGACAAGACTTAACAATCACAGTTGCAAGGCAAGTTGATGGGAAAAGTCATGTTTTTATTGGTCAACAGGATAGCCCAAATAGAAGTAATGCCACGAGTGTGCTTGTATCAGGGAATCCAGAATGGCTATGAACAAAGGCTGCAGGGTTTCATATGATGTATAATATTTAAGTAAAGAATCTTTATTGACACTGGCTAAAGAGAAATAAAAAAGTACCTATTTCCTCATCTCTCTGTTTAGTGTAATTGACGCAGATTATATTCTGCAGTGCTACTAATCAGATTGGGATGTTGATCTTCTGTGCTGATTAGCACTGGGTACACTCTTATCATCACATCACTGAGACTCTCCTCCTCAAGACTGAGGAGAACTGAGCCCTTTGTATTTCACTCCTGTAACGAGCCGGAGGAGGGTTGGCAAGAGGTCACCCACATGACTCTTTTGTATGCGCAACAAGTCGTCCTGTCTGGCCAGACTGTAGTCAGCAACAGGAGGGCACACTGGATCAGCACTGAGGGGAGGGAGTCCCAGTATAAGGGATGTCCCTCCTGGGCCACCATCCTTTTGTGTGACCAAAGAAACCCACCCGGGCCCCAGCATGTTTGCTCATGGAACAATCACTAATTTGGGAATTCTAGAATACAGCCCCTCTCTAACTAAGACGAATGGGGTGACACAGCAGTGGCCATGAATTAGGGAGGTGTGATGATGGGGTTCTCTGCCTGCCTCCTCTTTGTGAGGGGAACCAGGGGGTCCTCACACATTATAGACCCCTGACGGGAAGGATGAAGGCGTATGTGTGAAAGGACACAGATCCTAATAATTTCATCATCTCTGAATATGGCTCCCATTGCTTCTGAAGGGATCATACAATACAGCTTTTGAGTAGAGGAATGTGGGATTACGCTACCAATGCGATTGAAACAAGTTGCCTGCATTGTTGTGCTCACAAGCTTAGTCTTGAAAAATATGGGCTGTCCCAAACCCTCGTGTTAATCATCATCCCAGATGCCAAGGACAAAACTGGAAATCTTCATAAGCATTGTGTGCACATGCAATAGCAGCGTGTGGCGTGATGGTAGAACCTTTCTGAGGAGTGCAGATTGCCTGACAATACATGAGGGTCACATTTCTCTCACAGTGGGGCATCTCTAATACACGGCTGACAATGGACTGTCAGTATTGACCCATAAATAAGTAAAGAGGTATTAGGCACATTCAGGATCCATCGCTGGTATAAAGCAAAGGCAAGGTGTTTCTGTGGAAACAGGGAAAATGCAGGCTCATTGCTAGAGGCTCCACTGGGGTTCTTTATTGGATGGCATAGATAGGGAAATAATACCCTATTAGATTGAATCCAGTGTTTGTCATAGTTAATGTGAAAGTTGCTTTTAAGTGATGGGACAGGTAGGGATCATGAATAATTTCATTCTAAATGAAAGTACTTGATGTATTATCGTACCGTAAACAGTACACCAAGGTCAAGCATACTCTTTGTGATAAGGGTTTTGTATACGAACTATTTTTGTACAGTTATACATATCATCAGAAATGAGAATCTTTATTTTGTTATTTGTTACCTTCAAATACAGAGAGAGAGCAAGAAATATTCTGTGTAAAACATGTTAAATTTGTGTCTGAAGCAACCATAATCTTTGTCGAGAATCTGGTGATACAATTTGTTGACACCACACACCATTTGTCTCTTGCAGCAGTGGCCACCAGCCATAATCTTACACCAAAGCTCACATCTGCAGTCTTGTGTCCGATCAATATTTTGTGAGTCTCATAGCCAGCTCTGTTTGCGCAAGCCTTCTCTGCCTGCCGAGGCAAGGTCTACCTATATGTTTGACTATGTGACTTTGTAATAACGGTGGCTAGGTGAACTAATAGCAACTGCAATATCAGCAGCTTGACCCCAGGTGACTCTTCCCAATTGATCTATGGATCAGTATCAGCCATGTCCGTTAGGAGGTTGACCTGACCAGTTAGCTGCTCAGATTATTATTTAAAGACAAAGTGCACCAGCAGTGGTGTTCTTAACCAGACATACTATATATGTTATGTTAAAAGCTGACGAACGACCAAAATTTCACTTGTACTGCAGTGGCGCTTTCCCTATATGGGCTGTATCACCAAAATACATTCATTAGTTTCAGCTATACTGCTGTTGGTCTTTTTAAGGCAAATCTGTTGGAAGTTAGCTCACTAGTTCTTGATAACCAAACTCTGTCTCTTTAAAAAATGGTGGTGTCTATTTAGCTGTTCGGGCAGCATAAATGAAAAATGAATGTTATTCAGCTGAACTCCTGGTGATCCATTGATGTTAATTTTGTAAACTGTTCTTATATAGGCCATTGGATAGAAGTATGCACTGGAACCTTAGCCAGCTAACAAGCTGTGAAACAGAAAAAAAGCTCTGATTGTATACTAGGGGGAAAATGGTCAGAACCTTTATAGAGTCATTCCACCCTAGTGTCCTCTACTCAGTGCTTGTATGTGCACTTGGTGGGTTTGTGCAAACTCACCACCTCTTCCCCTCCTATTTGCAGTGGGCTTTATTGGGTCATGATTAGTTGTGTGAGCAAATTTGGAATAGAACACTGCTTCACCTGCTGGGGTGTAAGACAACAGTGGGCAGCAGCGTATTTACATGGCGCTGGCTGCACACTGTCTGAAGGTGAAGGGGAGGCACATGCTGTATGTGAATATACTGCATGTGGAATTGGGGAAGATCTTTTTTTTTTTATATCAGAATTGTCAGAGAAAAAGAAATATATCTGAATCTGAATTTTCTTTTATACCATGAGGCTTTTAAGTAAGCATGTGTTATGTCTAGGCATTCTTATATCTAGGCAAGTGTAGCCTACCCTTTTTTCCCCTGATAAAAACTAGTTGTGGCTGTTGGTCAGCAGTTCATCAAATACTGTGTATTAAACACATGGTCGACACTAAAAAGGGTTTATAATGGCAAGGTTTAATAGGAATGCTTGATATGAACACTGAGTATATTAATGTGATGTTTATACTCCTGAAGGCAACAGCCTCACAAGGCCAACAGATCTTAATAGCGCTGCGTTCCCTGAATGAAGCCATACTGGGGAGGGTCTACTTTAAATCACTGACTCCAAGCTAAAAAGTGGGATTGATTTTTTTTCTTCTTTTTCATCTTCAGTGTGTTTGCAATGATCTTCAAGCACATAGTTTCCCCAAGACCTGCATTGAGTCAGCTCAGTACTCCGTGGACATCCAAAGCTTTAAATGTACGTTACCTGTTCTCCAGATGGCATCTCTTTTATAATACACAACTATTGTTCTGAAAAGAACGGGAACTTAGAAAGGCATTGTAAGGCCCAGTTCCACCTTCCTCATTGAGACCTAGATGGATTCCATTTTTCACCGTTGCGTTGGTGTCATGGAAACGTAGGAAGCTCTCAGGCTCAGTGCAATAACAGGGCGCCGATGGAGCAGGATTCCTGTATTGACCACACCAGCAGAGATTAAACGCCCGTGACATTTCCTTGGGAGAATTTGCAATTTCCACAAATATGAGGCTGCCGGGCATGCAGCATGACAGCACATAAAATCAATACAAATAACCGGAATCCCTAATACCTTGATCCCTGTTAGTAGAGGGATGAATTCCAACTAAGACACTGGGAGTGGGAGACGCAGCTCCGGGAGCCCATCCCTGATTCCTATCGACTGTCTCCAGGCCAAACACAGCCGCAATAACAATTAGGTGGGCCAGTGTGCCAGTTTCCCCTCGCCCAGAACACGCTCCACCTCAGACACAAGAGCAGGCGAGGGAGTGAGGGAGTGAGTGAGAGAGTGAGGGAGTGAGGGTTCAGACAAACACCTGCACCACAAAACCATTCTCTCATGCCTTTTTCTTTCTCTGTTTCTCTATTTTTGTTTTGTCAGAGAATAAAGACTTGTTTTCTTTTTTCTTCTTTCCTCTTGTCTTCCTTTTTCCTCCTCTAATGATTTCAGAATTTCCATCATTACGTTTTCCATGTAAATTTATAAGGTAAAAGTATAACAATCAGAACCCATTTGTATAAAAAAAAATTGAATCAGATCAGAAAAAATGTAGATACATATATATCAATCATTCAGTATCAATCATTATTCGTTAATGACTGACTTTATTGATATGATACATGATCCTTGCATCAGCTCACATGGACATGTGCACACACACACAGACACACACACACACACACACACACGTGTTTGTTTATGGAGCTTAAAGAGAAAGAGTGGAGGACTGCATAGTTAAGGTGTTTTTCTGTTTTTCCTTCCTTCCACAGATTTTTAGACAGAATCACTGACAGATTGTTAGGAACTCTTGCTCACGGTAAAGCCTCTCTGTCAGGGGGTATTACTGCTACAGGCGGAGGTGGAGAACAGTTGGAATGTGAGAGCAGTGATATCTTAATCTGCCTCTTTTAGGCTCGTCCACCTAATGGAGTGGTCAGGGGAGCACAAGCTATACAGATGACCCGTAACTGTTTAGAGATAGAGAGGGCCTATATTTATGGCTTGATAAAGTCAAAAAAGAAACCAGCTCCTGACATACGTATATGTGTGTTCAGAAATGGCAGTTCAAACAAGAATTCTCCCATACCATTTAGGCCTGTGGCTATATATGTGTATTGTGTGTGTGTGTGTGTGCCCCACGTTTGTGTGTTTTGGTTTTTCAAACAGCCATCATCATCATTACCGTGAGAGGCTCAGACTAGCTGGCGTAATGTGTGTGCAGAGTTGCTACATCTGTTTGTAAGGCCCTCAGCAGAAGTGTGCTGGCTGTTGACATTCTCCATATAATATTGTTTGAATTTTTCATCAAGATCTCAGTCGCCATTACAAGAGCCCTTTTGTATCCAGGTTGTTTGTACATTCTTTGTGTGAGTGCGTGCGTGAGTGTGTGTGTATGTTTGTGTTAGTGTCTATGGGTGTGAGTGTCTGCTTGATGTTTGTAAATGCCTACCTCTACAGCTATGTGTGTTTGCATGCAATTGCTTTCTTCCGAGTTCTCAAGTAGTGGTCATTTTTCTTTTACTCCCTGGCATTGTCCTGTTTTAGCTGAGGTGGAGAGGACGGGGGTGTGGTTGAGCTCAAGACCTTGAGCTGTCCAGCTGCGACCCTCACTGGCCCTCCCTCCCTCACCCCTCCCTCCCTCACGCTTACTGGCACCAATTGTGCAGGGGACTCTGACATGGCCTTGAATACAGGTCACCACAGGTTACTGACAAAGGCTCGCAAAAGCAAGAAAGGGAGGAGGTGTGGGGTGTGTGTGTGTGTGTGTGTGTGTGTGTGTGTGTGTTTCTGAATGGAGCCGTGCACTCTGTTAGGTTGCCCCAACCTCATGTAAATGTGGCGGCCATTAGAAACAGCTGGGCCAGGCTCCTGGCTGCCCTTTCACACACGTGAAAGTTGCGTTGTGCCTTTTGTCCCAGCCACACACTGCTTTTGTGTGTGTGTCAGTGCTAGTGTTGTAAAATGAGTTCATTCTAGATTCACTGTCCTCTCTGTTTTTGTCTGTGTGTCCATAAATCAGTTCCTGGTCCATGCCATACACATCTCTCTATCAGTCACGGAGACCACTCTGTCTGGACTGCATAGTGTTTGAGCATGTCCCGTGATTCATAACATCCTACCACGTAGATTCATGAAACAGTGCCCTTGGTTATTGTCCAAATAACTCCACTAATGAAGCCAAAAACCCCAATGTTGTCATGTAATTAACAGTGCGTCACCATCATGAGCGCTTCTATATTGGGTCTTACTGAGTAAGTGATCGTTTCGGCTCCCCAGCGCAGCCCTTTCTGTCTTCCATGGAGGTTTCCGGAAGCAATTCTTTAGCACGCTTGTTGGCTCTCCTCCTCCTCCCATTGTCCTGTGCTCTCCAGGGGCCCCTGATGTTTTATCTGGGGCCGATCCGGAGCCCGCCCCATCTGAATATCTGCTATACAGCTTGTCTTATCTTATCGCCAGTGTCATCTCTTTATCGGCTCCATCCCGACCCTCTGCTCGTTAAAACACTCAGACCGTTCAGTCTGCTTACTCTAGTGCCTCTCTCTGAACTCCGCTGTTCTCTCTCTCTCTCTCTCTCTCTCTCTCTCTCTCTCTCTATGTCCTACTCTCTCTCTCTCTCTCTCTCTCTGTATTCATCCTTAGAGTGCTTATCCTCTTTGTGCCTTTTTTTCTGGATAAACATCATCAAAGATTTTTAAACCTTTAAACATGAATAATTGCGAATATCGTATATACAGTTTCCATTTTCATTCAGGAGTACGAGTAAATCCAAACAATTTGCCTGTCTGCATAGTGTTTTGAGGATCTCCAAGAAGCAGCTTATTCCTCTCATAGTCCATTTTTCCATTTTTTTCTCTCACTCTCTCCGCCTCTCTCTTGGTCTCTCTCTCGCTCTCTTGTTCTGGGGTATTCCCTGCTCACAGCTGCTGATAGAAGGGCTTTGCCATATTCATCCGCACGACAGGTGAGCCTACCCAGCTGCTACCTGTACCAACTACTCTCACAGCAGCTGTCTGTCAGCTAGACACACACACACACACACACACACACACACACACACACACACACACACACACACACACACACACACACACACACACACACACAGGTATACAGACACACACACACACACAGGTATACAGACACTCAGCACATGCATTTCAGCTTCATTTTTCCCTCACAAACACTTATAAGAAATATGCACTCGCAGTAAGAAAACAGCCAGATGAAGATTTTCAACATGCACAAACACACACATACATAGATTTTCTACAAACACAAACATTTTATTCATTCAGTTAATACTGATAACCAGGACCATATTCAGCCCTTGTGTGTGTGTGTGTGTGTGTGTGTGTTAGAGAGGGTGAAACAGGGGGAGACAACACCGTTTTTATATTGTCATGTGTGCTCGCTGTCTCTCAGTTTTATTTTCATTTACTGCACAGTAAAACCTTTTAGTGAACTGCCTTGGCTCCTTGTAGTAGGGTTGTAAATATGTATGCTCTGTTCCGTTCATTACTGCGTGAGCCAGTGTTCACAAGCCCTGCCCTGCCCACGACTGGAGTCATTTCTTGGGTGTCTTAAAAGCAACAGGCTTCTGGTTTTTTGCTGGATGCGGAGTGTGTCGACTAGCCTAAAAGGTCTCCTGTCATCACCAACTATCCCAAACCCCCTCCTAGTCTCCACACATGCCCTGACCTCTCTCCATCACCACACCAGGCACCCTTCTGTCTTAACGGCGCGTGGAAAATGAACACACTCTAATGGTCTCTCCACCTCGGCAGGGCAAATAGTGGGGGGAGACATACTGGTGCGAGAGGAAGGAGTGCCGTGGGAGAGCTCTACCTGTCCTTAACTCCACTCAGCTGCACCTGTCACAACATCCCCGTACACCACAACAACCTCCCCCCCCCCCACCCCTTGCCTGGAGGTTAGTATTCTGTGCCAGGTTCGCCATGGTGTACACCTGCCCGTCCAAGTTTCCTCTAAGTAGACCCGGAGAAACAGGAGAGCTGGGTGATCATGCACTGTAAATCATTTGTGTCTTGAGTGCTATAGTGAGCATTAGTCTGATTAGATATCACCTAACTCCAGGAAGTGCCTTAAAACAGCGATGGCAGGAGTTGTATAATTACAGGGGACTTGACTTTGACATTTAGTTCCTTGAGTCTGGCACTGAGCTCCTCATTCTAGGAGTCTGTGGCCATAAAGTCATTAACTCCCCAACAGGTGTAATTGTTCTGCGTAGCCATTCTGTTTAAAAGCCTTGCACGGTTCACATCCAAGAACGGTGGGCCTTCACTGTGACAGCCAGGTGAAGCAGAGTAAACCACTGAGGCATGGGCTCTATTTCCCAGAGTTCATAGGGTGCGTGGTTGGCCACCCCCAAGCGACCTGTCTTCTTCTGAGTAGTCTTACGCATTAGTGACTCCCATACACTGTCATTATGCTTTGACCAACCCAAACAAACCCCCCCCCCCCGAGCTGAGATTGAAGTACTGCCCTAAAGATTCTCTCCCTCAGAACCTATGTCAGCATCAGCACCTCATGTGCTGCTTGTCCATCCATGAACATGGAGAATGTTCTCTCTAAAAACCACCTCAATTATTTAAAATAGCTTGAAAAATACGCAAATCCATGTTAGATCAGTTTTTCCTTTAGTTGCCCAAGAACTTTCAGCCCACACAATTTGCTCTCAATTGTTCAAATATATAGCTGATGAAAGGTATTTTCCAAAGCTTTGAGGATGACTTCATCATAGGTGTGTGGGGCGCCACAAAGACATGAAGGGGTTCGTCTGCGCTGGGCTGCTTTGGACACACTTGCTCTTTTCAAATTCTAACTCTGCGCTTGTGGCATCAAAGGGCCTTTCAGTGCCACGTCTACCATCTCAACAAGCTTTTCGGGCCCTACCCTGCTTGTGAAAGCGGCCTTTGATTGGCGGAGGTTTGCCGCCACAATGGTGGAGATGTCTTTCATGGTGCCACAATGGGCAGGGAGGCGAAGCCATTGTCTTGAATCCTCTTGAAAACACCAGCAAGCTTTGCTTGCATTACAG
>NC_045165.1:27429773-27444773 GCF_900700415.2 Clupea harengus
GCAGCAATAACAACAACAACAACAATAGAACAAACCAAAACAAACAAACAAACTATATATAGTAAAGGTAAATATTCTATATGTAATATATATTATAAAGGTAAATATATATTATAAAAATACAATGTATTACAAACGGAAAAAAAGGAAAACAATTTTAACATATGACAGACGCCAGCTGAAACTCTAAACTGGCATATTCCCCTCTCTGTTGTAAATGATTGAGAGGAATGAAACCGTCTGACCATCAATGTAAAAGTACTCTACATTGTCAAAAATGTCAACAAAAAGATACAGCCCTCAACTGATGTAAGAGACCTAACAAAAAAAGACATGAAAATGTCCAGTAGGTGGCAGTATTGCTGTTGGATTGAGCCATTGCGAACAATGTGTGTTTGCACTAGTTATGTATGAGCCTTTGCCTGTGTGTGTGTGTGTGTGTGTGTGTGTGTGTGTGTGTGTGTGTGTGTGTGTGTGTGTGTGTGTGTGTGTGTGTGTGTGTGTGTGTGTGTATGTCTGTGTATTGTTGTGTGTTTGAGCGTGCATGAGAATATTTGTGGCTATAGGTTATATTGTGATACGACCAATTTTAGGCAGTTGAGAAGACTAAATAATTGACAAATGCTAATAATCAAACAACCTGTAGCATGCTTATTCTTATAGCATACACATATGCAACTTGAGATGGATTAGCTCATTAGCTTAAAAAAAGAAACCTTTTTTTTGACAATTAGGAGTATAATGCACAGCTGTGTTTCCATATTTCATCTCAGTAGTGTTTGTGTTCTCTTCTTTGATGCTATTACACTAATCACATGCATAATGACTTGTTCAAGGAAGCAACTGGAAACAATTCATTGATTTTAAATGGTTCATTTGCTGCTAAATAAACAGAACAACAGCAATTACAATTTTTTTAAGAGGATAAACTTCTGTATCCACACAAATAGCAAGTACTGGGGAAATTACACTGCAAATAAAAACAGACATTACATAAATCATTTCTGACCTTGCTTCAACTGAATGGATAGTAGATTTAAGCAATGTTTAATGCCGCTGTTTTAAGAAATTAATATTGTTTGCTTTGATGTTGTAAGGCAAGATATTTCAGGGAATATATATATCATGGTTTAATCAATCCATATGACTCTAGACCACTTTCTATAAATTAAAATAATATATCAACGTGTTCAACAGCCATTAAAAATCCAAATGGGTGCAAGCTTTAGCCTTTTATATATCTCACTTGTCGAAGGACATTATTTTTAATTGCCTGCAATATCCCCTCCTAAAAGCAAAGCAAACTGCCAGTGGGACTAAATTAAAACACGGGCACACCAACCTCGAGTGGAGTATTAAAACTCAGTGAAGAAAGGAAAATATTAATTTAAAGTCACACCAGCAAACCGCTTACAACTCACAAAAAATAACCACTGGCTCTAATCTGGTTCTCTATTTCTCTGTGATGGGCTGTGATGTGTTATGATGCATGACCTCTCCATAAAATACACAAGTGCCTGCACACACACACACACACACACACACACACACACACACACACACACACACACACACACACACACACACACACACACACTCACACACACACACACACACACTCACGGTTACAAATACATCACGGAGAGGCATCAGTATTCTGCTTCTGAGTGATCATTCTCTGTTAACACACACATAATGAAGTACATAAGTACAGATGAAATTTTGCTTTATCACTGAATGGGGTTTGACTGGAGTCTGAGATGATCTGTGCTGAAGAATGCGAGGAGTGTAATGTCGCTTTGTTTTCATTCCTGGGGCGCTGTGCTCGGGCTGGGCACAGCAGCTCGGAGTTTGGGGCGTTTGCTTTCAGCGAGTGGAGTCACAGTCAGTGGGACTCAGCAAGCTGGATAATTCAGGATCACTGCCACCCACCACTCACTGCCTCTGTGGGCAACCAGAGGCCAGCACACTTACTGTACTGTGCTGGAACACATACACAAACACACACACACACACACACACACACACACACACACACACACACACACACACACACACACACACACACACACACACACACACACACACACACACACACACACACACACACACACACAAATAAACACAAACACAAACACACACACACACAGCAGCCAGCATGCATGAAGTATTATGGCCATAAACATTCTATATAGAATGTTTATGGCCATATAGTGTAAACCAGTTCAGATGCCAGTCACAGCTATAGGTTTTTGCAAGAGAGAGAAGAATCTTGATCCTGCAACATAAAATGTACCCTCAGAGCTCTGGCCTTAACACTGACAATATCCTATCTAACTGATAATAACTTCTCTTGCTGAAATACAATATTCCAATACATAGGTACTCTCAGAAAAGTGTAATGGAATTGATTTTTGAATTGAATGGGATTGAATTCCATGCGGCAAGTGAAACTATAAAATACTAAACATCGTCACAATAACCCAAAGAGGAAAATGTCTTTGTGTGTATATATATATATATATATATATATATATATATGTGTGTGTATTTAAAAAAAAAAAATTAAAGCTGAATCCTGTTACTAGGTCTCTCGTTTCTTATTCTGCGTTTGGACATGAACAGCCCATCAGGCCAGACGGTGGAGAGACGTTGTTCAGGTGATGCGAGGCGCCAGTGAGGAGGGCGCTGCCTCACTTCCACACAGCGAGCAGCGGGAAATGGCGCTATTGATGAGCAGTCAAGCGTTCAAATGAGCTGCATTAGCTATTATTGCGCCAGCGTTTTCCCTCCTCCCTCCTGACAGGCAGCTCTGAACTTGCTTTGACAGTGAGCAATGGTCTACCTGGTCTGACACAACTTTTTTTGGAAATCCCACCCTGTGGTTTGAGGTGCAAACAATGCCGCCTGCGCGAGGTGTCAGGTGAATATTTTGAAGGCTGCTTTAGTCACCGATTCGAGAGGGGAAGCACGTTTTTCCTTTGAACTGGGCACACGTTGTGCGGCGCACAGTCGTGAGATATGCTGTGGTCGTTCTATGACATGTAAAAATGGAGTAGTGTGGACCACAACGCACCGAAATCCTTTTTTCGTTTGTCATGAAAGCCAAATGACAATCTTACTTCTAAAGTCGTCCGGTCGGTTCCATGGTGGTCACCTCTGAAATCATCCGTCACTCACTATTTGTCAGCCATTTGTAAATCACACTTGGGCTTTGAAAGGGGCCAGGCTTTTGCTAGGGAGGAATTCCCGTGGAGTTCAGAATCGTCTTGGGGAAACCTATGATTATATCCATATTAATGGCTTGGTGAGTCTGGAGAGATGCTTCATTGGACAGATCTAACAAATAGTACTTATTACAAAGAGGAGTTCATCTTAAACTGATTAAGGGTAGAAATATCAGGTTCTTTTTTAAATCTCACCCCATGCCTTTGGTCTCTACTCACAGTCCATGATGCCAGATGCAATATATTATTATTCTAAATCAAAACAGAATGCCAGCTTTTCATCTGAATATTAGCTAATGTCAAGGCAAAGAACCCTCTTGTTTAAAGTTAACCAGAGTTCTAATGCAGGGCTTTTCCTGACTTTACTCGGGGCCAATTATGTATTATTCCCCATTTGGCTGTGTTTTCTCCTTGATGTTCTCCTGAGAGACACACTTTATCTCTGCAACCCTCTCATGATTTAAAACTTTTCATTGTCAGGAATGTTAATGTGCAGGTCTTATGTGGTTCCTGCCTGAGCATAGTCATTACAAGAGTAAGTACTTTGTGTTGGTGGCATGTGAACTTACATGTGGCATGTGATAACTCCATATTTTGACACCCATTATGGTAAAGAGGATTCAGCTCACGCTGAGGCTGAAACTCACCATAACTCTGTTCAGAGTAGTTCATGTATGGTAATGTAATGTTCCATTTTTAGCTTTAAGCTTTCCTTCACCATGGCTAAAATTCCCTGCATTATGCTTTGCATGCGCATATAGGGGGTGAAAATATACCATACAATTTGCAAAGGCGGATTTGCTACTGCAAGTTTTGAAGCTGAGTGCACACTGGACATATATAGTAACCTATAGCCCATTAGCTCCCTCTGCATGATGCTTCAGCACATTAGCAGCTCCTCTATCAGCCTCTCCCAATCACTGAGAGACTTTCATCTTTTGGCCCTTTTTTACTTGGTTTACAGGGCAAAATAGTACCAACCTTGAGAACCCCCCAACAATAAATATCCTTGATTTTTAAGAGATATTAGAAGAAGAGACTGTGGATTTGTGGATTTTCTCTAAGGTACACACTGTCATTCTCAATCTGCCTGACATTACTTTTACAACTAACACAGAGAGTCCAGTATCAACACTGGCTAAAATAACAACAGGACGTTTCTGTATTTCTCCCTCTTTATAGAGACATGAAATATCCAAGCCCTCTCCGAGTTTGACATTTGTCTTTCCAGCACATAAAGACAGCAGCATCGGACTTAAAGAGGTACCTCTCAAGCTGTGAGCACTCTGCTTTTGGTTACTTCTGACCAACTCCTATGATCTCCACGTCTAAAAAATGCCCTTCAGGCATATTCTGAAATAACATTTTATGGTGAATAGTTTAAAAAGTCTACACAAAGCTGAGTCAGTTCTTCTCCTGCAAAAGTTGGTCATAATTTAAAATTGTGTTGACTTGATTTGGTGCAGTTGTTTTCAAGACCACTCGGCAAACAGAACCACATCACAGGTTTGCAAAGAGCCTATCCATTTGAAATACGATATAGGGCAAGAAGATGAAATATTATTCTCCTCAAGCCAGTCAGTATTTGTCCTTCAGATTCATTCATTAGACCGCAAATACCTGATACCTGAAAGACCAGACCAGAACCTATAGTAGATACTCTGTTATTCCATACATGGTGTGTGAGATTTCATAGGTGCACTTAAAGTCATGGACTCAAACATGAAGCACATAATAAAGATGTAGCTCTTAAAAGACTTCAGCTTCTCCTTCCATTTGACTTGATTACACACTCCAGTAGAGAGAGGCTGGCCAGCGTGTTAATGTGAGGCGTCCATGGGGACTCTGCTCTTAGGTTTCCCCTCTTCTGCATGGACACTTAAAAGGCCTTGCCAAAATAAAGGATCAACGTGTTTCACGCAACCTGATGGCTCAATCGACAAACCACAACACCTTAGCAAACAGTTTTTCAGTGTCCTTGAAAGACCTGGTGGTTTAAAACCAAGGACACATACATGCTGTATGTGTCAATATGGCTAAGGTGCCACGGCTGGTGTCAAAAGCAGCAAGGCCCTGTTGGTTTCCGATCAAGCAGGAGATAGCAGCTCTGTTTTGGTTGATCTCGCTCCGCCTCGCTGGGAGCCCAGAATAGATCCGGGCGCGCTCAGTCCAGGCAGGTCAGGGGAGCGCTGGGCGGACTAACCCCTTTTGACACGGCAAGAGCCGACATGTGCTCTGCCAAGCCTCTTCCCCCTCTACCCATGAGTCCCCCGAGACAGCGCAGAGGTCAGGAGGGGCCAGGCCCAGGAATATAGGAACAAGGTTTCCAATAAAACAAGCCAACTCTGACCGGTGCGCACACTGGGAAAATGAAAACCAGGCCGGCTCCTCGGATCATGTTCAAAATGATCAAAATGAATACCAGATCATGTGCTCGATACAGTCGGGGGCAGTTTTCCCTTCCTTTCCAATGCGCTACTTCAAGATATAGCGAGAGGAGCGTCCAAATTTAGCAACCACCGTACCTTGTTAGCATGTGGGAGTGCTGCAGGCATGGCGAGGAGGCTGGAAAAGGTTTCCATATGGCCGGCTCACATTGGCCGTGGAAGCCCGGGCCACTTGCAGCTCAAACAAAACCTCAGAAAGGGATAGGCTTTCAGACTGTCAGCTACACAGTCGTTTATTATTTTCCTCTTTATGCAATATATCATGTTAAGCTTTTGGCCTTCAAATCTCGCCATTCGTCTCAGAAAGAGTATCGGTTGTCTCAGTCTGGGAAATGTGATTTGAATAAGGAGAGGTGAACTGTTTAAGTGGTCATGCATTTACCATGAAATATGCCCTTATTAAGGATGAAAGATTGGGTTACATTTTTGCCACAAAAGCTTACAAAAGAGTCCAAACGACAAACATCCACCCAAACCTTTCCCCCTTCTCTAGCAGTAATGTGATTTTCAGGTTTGAAGCAGAGCTAATTCAGAAATGGCCTCAAAGAGTGACACATAAAGAGAGAGAGAGAGAGAGAGAGAGAGAGAGACACTTGGCTGTGCATGAGGAAGAAAGCATGACAAGAAAGAGAAGCAGCCCCAGAGACAGAAATATGTAAATAATCACTGCCATTAATGAAATTGTAAAAGTCATCTTTTAAAAGCATTGCAGGGCAGGAAGCTGGTCTGCATTAAACAGGAAGTTGTGTTTGTGGGACCTCAGGGGCAGATTGCTCCTGCGTATGACCCCATAGACTCTTTACCTCCAGCCTGGACCGCCTTTGCACACTGGATCTCATTTGAACAGGAGCACACTGGCAAATGATCCAGCATTTTTAGTTGTTGGCGAACCTCCGATTTTTAAAACTATTTTCTCAGGTGGCTATTCCTCCTGGGTGAATTATCGATCATCGATATTATTACTATATTATTGTATTAATATTATGATTACAATATATTATAAAAATATTTAATTTCATAAGACATTCAAGAAATACTCCCCATAAGGACATTGAATGTCATCCACAACAATCCCAGGGATCTTTATCGAATGGAATATCACAAATAATGTCACAAAACCATTGTTAATAGATAATAAAACATAGTACCAATCCATGGGTGTCTCACATCTGAAAACCTTCAGAACCATGGCATGCAGAGTGTCTGAACAAGAGAGTGATCAGAATGTTGCTGGGAACTTCCTTGGTCGCCCAGCTCTGACTGACAGTGCTGAACAGAGTTGCGTCTCCACGGTTCACTGACAGAGTGCTCAAAGGTGCTCGCTCAGTATAGCCATGGCCTGTTCTTGCCTGCCCGACTCTCTCTTTCTTCCTGTCACACACACACACACACACAGAGAGAAAGAGACAGAGAGAGAGAGAATCTCTCCAGTCTCCCAGTGTCACGCACATACACAGTGATGATGCCTTCTTTTTTAAAGAATACAAATTTAGCTGCAGTTCAAATCATATATTTACTCCCATAAGTACCAGTTCACAAAGTCTGCACTCCATATTGGGTATGTCAAAAAAGGGTGTGTGCATGTGAGTGTGTGCTTGTGTATGTTTGAGTGTGTATGTTCTCATGTTTAAAATAAATGTGTGTGTGTGTGTGTGTGTGAGAGAGACAGAGAGAGGGAGAGAGAGAGGGAGAGAGAGAGACAGAGAGAGAGAGAGCGTGTGAAAGCTAATGTATATGTGGTGTTAACCTCTGTGTCTTACAGGATGTAGGATAAAGTGCCCTGCAGCACACCAAAAAAAAAAAAAAAAAGAGAGAACAATCTGATTACTCTGTGGTGACATCATCAGCAAAGCAGGTTTTCACGGCTATCACTGGTTAGTGCAAGCCAGGGTGTTTGAACTGTGCACATGAAAGCCTCTTCACAGCACGTTCTCATTTCAGGTAACCTAACCTAGACGCACGGCTATTGGCTTTACAAATACCTGTTGTGAGCGAGCCGGTACGGTCTGCTTGTGGTTAAGTAGGCTGTAAGAACCCTGGGGGAAATCGCATGTACTTCCTTCACACTTCTGCCACAGTTCAAACTCTGTCCAAGACTACTCCCCATAAGGACTTTGAAGGTCACCCACAACAATCACATGGTGATCTTTATCGAATGGAATATCACAAATAATGTCACAAAACCATTGTTTTTGATGATAAATCTCAGCTATAGAGAGGCCTTGCGGACATGACCAGGTAAATGGCGTCTCCTGCGTCAGAGATGTATTAAAGTAGACATTTGCTCACTAGACCTCGTCTTAACTGTCTAATTTTCCATCACGTTGAAAACTAGAAGGGCACTCTGCGACTGGAGATCTCACAATGTTAAAGAAAGTGAAAAACAATGCTGGATCCGGCCTTTGATCCAATTCCACTCCAAAATGTAATGGCTTCTTCCTTGGCCCATGCTACCCCCTCCACCAAGTTTCATAAAAATTGTCCTGGTAGTTTTTTTTGCGTAATCCTGCAGACAGACAAACCCCAAAACATAACCTCCTTGGCTGAAGTACCTACAGGCAGAGGTGAGGTTTTAAATCAACATGAACATGACGTGGGGCCCAGCCCGAGCATTACTTCTGATTCAGACTTTTCTGAACTCCTTTCTATGAACTCACATTAACAACTGCCATGCAAAGTGCAAGTGCTAGTGTTCCCTGCGCTGTGTAGCCAGGCACATTTCTGCACCGGACTCCAACTCACAACCTCCGACATGGGCAGCAGGTCTCTTAAGGTGTTGGGCAGTGAGGTTTACTGTACCCACTGACATGGGCAGCAGGTCTCTTAAGGTGTTGGGGAGTGAGGTTTACTGTACCCACTGACATGGGCAGCAGGTCTCTTAAGGTGTTGGGGAGTGAGGTTTACTGTACCCACTGACATGGGCAGCAGGTCTCTTAAGGTGTTGGGGAGTGAGGTTTACTGTACCCACTGACTACCATTACACTAGCATTGGCAGCATTTTGAATTCATTTCTTAGTAGCAACTCCCTTTCAACTTTTATCGGTAACTGTTTAACTGGCTGTGCTTCATACCACGAAAACCTGGTGTACACAAACTATTTTTCATCTGCATACTGTGTATCAGCAAGTGTTCTTTTAAAGCTTAATGTTCTGTAAACCTAACCTTGGCAATTTCAGTGCGTTTGATTTGGCCTCAGGAAAAACACACAGTTCCTTTAAATAACTCAATTACACAATTAAGTGGACACCATTATTAAACCGCTGTGACCCACATGTTGGCACTAATGTAAACTCTGCGAGCGACTGGCTAGTTTATGTAAACAGAAGAGAAATGACCCTGAAGCCTCCCTGTCCACAGTAGCAGGGGGCACATGTCTGACTGGTAGAACCTCTGATTAGAACCACTGAACCCCTTAGAATAATAAACTTCTTCCACCACTTTGGCTTATCAGGTAGACAATCAAGCGCACGCAGGACAGTGAATCTGGTTAGTCTTCTAGATTTCGGACAAAACTCTAGGACCTTAACTGTTTTAACTGAAATACCAGTTTCTAGTCAAAGAGCTTCATGGCTGTGGTCCTTGGGAATCTGAAATGTTAGTGTACCTTGAATGGTTTCAGTTTGTGGAATATCTTTTGGGTTCATTTCCCAATCAAGAGGTTTTGGTTACTAAAGTTAATTGAACTATTACAACGATAATGGAGTAATGTTTATAATGGCAAGGCTATAGCCTGTGGTAGCAGAATGCTAATTGTACCACAGACTGGAACGTGTTTGGGGGGCTCCAAACAAAACGGAAACAAATTAGTGGTGGTTTAATTAGTGTCATGTTTTGTCATGCTCTTGTTTGTTAATGCTGATTAGGCATGCTGTACTATTCAAACAAGCTCTTTGGACTGGTTCATTTCAGTTTTTTTTCTCTGAATGGGGTCACTCAAAAGAGAAAAATAACTTCAAAAAGCCAAATGTGTGTTAGAAACTGAAACATAGCAAGATTATCATTAAACATAATTACTCAAGCAGGGTTCAGTCCAAACAAATCGTGTAATCATAAGCATCTGACGCATTCCCTCCTACGCGCCTACTCTCCATTTGAAGACGCTGACTAAGGTGGTCAGCTTCACGTCTGTGAAACACCAATCTACACTATATCAAAGTTTGGAAAACAAAGAAAAACAATACATTCCTGATGCCTTGTCGCCACAAGGGCGGCCTCAGCCATGCCAAAGCCCTGAGCATTTGTAAGTCTCTTTTGTTTCAACATCAAATGCCCCAAATATCTCCATCAGTCCAACTCCAAATAACTGTCGTCTCATTTCCTGCAAACTGCTCACCATCCCGCTCATAATTAGGCTGAGAGTACACTGAGATTGGACCAACTGTGCATTGTTGACTCAGGATGGGAAAATTGTTGCTTTGTTTATTTGCTCCTGTAATTTCTCCCAACTGAGGAAATATCTATGGCCCTTTGTGCGCGGGGCAGCCAGGGTGGACTCCATCTTACCCTCACTAGAGTGGTCTGTGAAGCAGGAGTGTAACACAGGAGGGTCCCTCTAGCTGTACTAACTAAGGTTTCAAAGAGTGATCTTGGGGTCACATCATTATATATACTGTATATATATGTATATATATATATATATATACCGGTATGTATGTATGTGTGTGTGTGTGTGTGTGTCTATAATATATTTATACAATGATGTTACCCCAAGAGATACGTATATTCATATGTACGTGAATAAATATCTATGACTAATCTATGTGTTTCACCTGGTGTATATTATTATATGTCTAGAAAGTCCAAAAACTTACAGGGACACTTGATTGAGAGTTTGTCTCCTCTGGATTCTTTGGCAGTCTTGCTAAAGCGATGGCTGACTTATGGCTCTGTGGGTGGGAAGCTAGTGTAGGGTAAGTTGTGTGCAGTACACTAAGCTGTTCCAAGAATCTCCCGTGTGTGGATTCAATCTTCCAGTCCAAGACACGGCGGTCCGGCGCCTACCAGGTCGGCTTCAGCTCGCCATCCAGAGATGTAGTTGTGTGATTTTGTATAACAACAACATCAAACAGTGAACTTGATTGTTCCTGATTGTTGGATTATTTAATGTGGCAGTCTCCTTCTTTTATTGAGGGGGGAGGCAGATATTATCATTCAACCACACTTATTTAATTGCTGCAATTGGGGCCACTCTAAAAGGGGCCCTTGGCTTTCATCATTAATGGTAATGATTATGAGATAGAGCGTTGGAGCTGGCTAAATGAGCAGTGGGCTCTGATGAGCTGGAGGAGAGGCTGTTTCCCAGTGCTAGCTCTGTCCCTGCCCTCAGGTTAAGAGGATCCAAGAGCAGCAACTCACATGAAACAACATAGATGAACTCAACTCATTCCTAAGCAAGGGCTGACCTAACTGCAAGCAGGCAGATTTGTTTGATTAGACACCATCGACTTTTCTGTGGACATGACATATCTGATGAATTTACTGTAGAACTTAGTTTAGATGAGTAATATTGTCTTTTGTAGTTGTATCAATACCGTGGTTGCCTTGACTGGTTATATTTCACTTTACATAAATGTACAGCATTTTCAGCTCAATATGATGGAACACTGCACCAGACGCTAACTGTCCTGTTCCAGCCCAAATGGTCATTTGTGGCATTCTCCATCTTGATGCTGTGCCTGATTGGCTCTTCTAAATGGAGGGTCTGACTGGAAAATAAGTAAACAGGGAATGCCTTTTCTCCATGTCAGAGAGCTTTGTCAAGAGGGGCAGACATTTAAAGAGCATCTTATCATGTTGATTTAAGCAATTAAACATGAAGTCGCTCTCTCCGAGCTCTGACTGACTGTATCTTCTTAATTAGCATCCACACAGCCTTATCCTCAAAGCCTTCTCCCTGGCCTGATAAAACACTCTTATCGCAGTCATTACGTGGTTAACTGTCTGGCTATACAGGAAAAAAACGCTATGTTTAGATTTGGGAACCGTTTGACATGGTGCAACGTAGCCTTTCATGTGTGTGTAAACAGTGCGTTTTGGAGGATCGGTTTTTCCCTTTCTTAACAGTACCATTTGGTGAGATACTGTAACTCCAAAGTCTTATGAGATAACTTGCACAGTCATAAGGAACAATAAACAAAACCAGTCTGCATCAATACCCACTACAATTTCTTGCAATTTGGGACTATCAACCATCTCTGGGAATTTTTTGAGATCACATGCTGACCTTGGCTGAGACCACAGAGAGTTTGGGGGAAATTGAAATAGGACCGAACTACAACAGTGAGAGACCCTGTACCCTGTAGGAAGAACCAACTGCTGTAACTGCCTACTCGCCATGTCACACTGGACAACAACAGCCTTCTCCCTGGCTGTGAGTCTGCTGCTCTTTATGGCAGACTAGTTCATAAACAGGAAACCAAAAAAAGTAACCAGTTCTATGTAGTGCTGCATATTTTACACAGAGAAGCAGCAAGGTGTTTGGTAGAGATAAGTAGAGGGAGATGCTCCACCCTGTAGATAAAGTGATGTCACAGGTATACAATAGCTGAGGTGGGCAGGCTTGTGAAAATTCTATGTAAATAACATCTTGTGCCCACAAGTCAACCACATCCAGATGGCGATCTGCCTGATTGGAAGAGCCTCTGGGGGAAAGATGGGTGACTATCTGGCTTTGCCCAGTGCCAGGAGGGAGATGTTTTGACATGGTTTATCTGTCTCATCGACAAGTAATGTATATCTGCCCTTAGCCTCCATAGCCCTACTCTCTGCTTTGAGAACTCAGCTTACAAATATGACAGAAATGCTGGTAGCAGGTTCTCACACCTCTGCATAAAAAAGTGCAAAGGAAAAAAAAGGTTCTCTATCACTGGCCCACAGTGAGGGCTGTGTCTTGAGGGCACAATATGCCCCTTAGACAAACTCTGGTAGAGGCCTTCTTTTATTTTCTTTACCTGCACACTCTAAATGAGCACTGACGTATCAGGCAAAAAAAAACAAATTCAGCTGAACACGCTGCGGTTGCATTTTGGTTGATTCATTTCTCTAGAACCTGACCTGAGTTTAGATCACATTATTTCACCCATTGCAAAATAAAGAATTGCTGAAATGAACAAATACGTGAACAATCCCGAACAGATTGTACGATACTCCTCAAACCACATACAAAGCCAACTATGGGAAAATATGCAGCAACCATATGTATTCTAGATCTGGCATGTATGTACACGATCTCCACAGCATGTGGAAGTCAAAGGCACTCCTTAGCTTTAGTTTCCCGTGCCACCACACAAATGCCAAGCTAAAGATGTTTTCATAGGTGATGCTATCATACCTTCCTTTGAAAGGGGGGGCTCCACCCCAACCTCCAACCCCTTGAAGGGCAACCCTCTGGTGCCCAGGTATTGAACATGACCACATGGTGTCTATAGGGCAACCCTCTGGTGCCCAGGTATTGAACATGACCACATGGTGTCTATAGGGCAACCCTCTGGTGCCCAGGTATTGAACATGACCACATGGTGTCTATGGGACTGTTGAGTGTTGAGTGTTAAGCAAGAAGGTTTTTGTGTAAGAGTATTCCCTATTTACTGACCAGTAGTGATTCGTAGAAGAATTAAGTTGCAGCTATGTCTATATGACATTAAAACAAATATTATGAAAATCTGTTTACTCTCATCTTACTTGCTTGTTTTCAGAACAATATAGGGTCATAATCAACAGATCATTATTCATCATTAAAATGAGGAATTTAGGAAGTCATTAACTATGAAATATGACATGCTTTATCTTTCAATCTGTTTTATCTTGGCTGAAAATGTTATCCATCGCTCCTACCACATCTACATTCATGTCATCTTATGTCATCTTTATATTCATTCTAGCCTACTTGAGTGCATGGCTGCATGTTGTTAGCATAAAGTGCTATGGCCATGGCAGAAGCGTTGCAGTCTGGTGGTGTATTGGGGCTGAACATGTTCCAGAGCCATTAGTCAAAAAGCGTGGAGAAATGCTGATTTGGAGGAGGCTGTGGTTTAAAACCAAAGTGGTTTATACATGGCACATCTGATACTACCAATGCATAACCATTCCACAAGTTGCCAAATTCAAAGTTGGCATATAAATATTTCAAATTAAATGTTTTAATATTATTTCAAACCTGCATATAGTCTGGTCAGCCTCTGATACCTTGAATTGATATCAATAAGACACTGGTTAGACTATACTTACTGCCACTTACAGCCCTTGCTAATTTAATGCAGCAAACATAATTAAATAGTCACTTTCCTGTGATCTCCTTGTCCACAGAGTAATTTGATTCAATTGAGGGACATTCTTGAGAGAACACAAGTTAACATGAGCCAACTATCAAAGAGAGACACAACCAAAAAACCCAGCAACTAATGCATTGCCATGTTTTTGTCAGTCGCCCTACTGGATCTTTGTTACGGATCCTCCATATGTTTATCATAAATAGAATTGAAAAAAATATCAAGCAGGGATTTACTCCTCAAAAGAAAAAAGAGGGAGACGGAACACAAAACCTGCACTTTAAACATAAAAAAGAAAGCCCAAAATTTAGGCATGAGGTTTTGTTCAGGGCTTTTTTGTGTGCATAAAATGAAATTCAGTTTCCAAAAAGCCACCCACACTTTGCCCGACAGTCAGCAGCCAAACGGCAACCATCACCTATTTATGGATTAGGCTACTGCCAGCTGAACATTCCACGAAGACAGAAAAAAGGTCCAGAAAATAGGAGTCTTCCATCACGCTACATTAACTGGTTAGTAAATAAAATTAGGAAGGGTACTATTTGGGACGAACCATGCTCTGATTCCCATAGACCACTATTTCACATCTGCCCTTCTTCATAGTACAGTATGTACTTGAGTTCATTGTTTAGATTTCAGTTGCATTCATTTGTTTTTATGTTATGGCATGAGACAATAGATCCATGTTCCGTGTTATATGCAAACGCTCTGTTTATTTCCTCTATTTTGGCAAAATATTGAAATGTTTAGGCGGGAAACATACCATATGCTTGCCTATTTCCCATTCTGGGGTCCGTTTACCCAAAAGCATCGTTGAACAACTACCGTAGTTAAATGATAGAGAGATGCTTTTGGGAAACGCGAAACATTTCCTCTTTCAAAACATGGTAAGTCACCCACGGCAGATAAAAATGAGAAGAAGATTGAAATGAAAAAAAGAGAAAACACAAAAGTTCTTACTGGCTGTTTTTGGTGGGGTGTAGCATTGATCAATTTCAAATGGGAGTATGTTGGTTGTCTTGTTTGTTTGTTTTGTGTGTCTGTGCTTGTGTGTGTTCT